>NC_091324.1:31213104-31330604 GCF_038502225.1 Cherax quadricarinatus
AGCCTGATCACATGTTTACACTATCATATATTATGTGAATAATAGAGTTAGGCCTAAGAATGCATAAACAGCACACACAATATTTACCTTAAAATATTTTCGTCCTTAGCTTATAGTGTATGATAAATATATTTATTGTAGGTAGTCTGAACAAATAAAGAATGGGTAATGGGTATAATTATAAACCGCTGCATTAGAGAAACCCCATAAAGCGAAGCGCTGTAAAGCGGGTCCCTCTTGCATGATGCTTGTAATACACAGCTGACACCTGTTATACATACGCTCGTATAACGCCCATGAAATGCTATGCGCACTTTTCACGTTTTCCCAGCCTAGAAATCTGAAGGGGGAAAATTGATCTTCGGGAGACTGATGAATTCCTAGGATTCAACTTGCTAGATCACGAGCACTTCACTAGCATGAAGGAGCCTTCCTAGAGAGAGTGAGTGTACTCCCAGGTGTTAGTGGTATACAGAGCTCCACCTGTTATTGGTACATAGTGTATCCAATAAATATTTACTCCCACAGCTAACAAGGCAATATATTTACTTTATCCACTAACAAAGAATATTTACTCCAACAGCTAACATAGTAGAATATTAGGAAAACACATGTTCATCTCATGTTTGTAAATCTATCCATCCACTTTCCTCCCAACGCTCCCATCCTGCGCCCCAACTCCCTCTCATCTTCCTTATGGACAATTGGGTGAATATAGTCAGGTAATGCGATTATCTCGCATTTAGCAGACAGAGTATCATGCCTCCACCAATTCTTAATATAATAAAAATAATAATCTCGCCTTCCTTTCCTTTTCCTCCCCTTCTCTCTCCCCTTCCCTCTAACCCTGCTCTCCTTTCTTTCCAACCCTCTTGTCTTTTCCTTTCCCATCTCTCCTTTCATCTCTCCCTCCCTCCTGCTGTTCATCCATCCTCTCTCCATCCCACCACCACTGTCCCACAACTACATCACCACGAAGTTTGAAACACGGCTCGTCTCTCGTGCTGGGTGCTGTAACTGCGTTACTCAGTCGGTGTGGTGCATGCTAAAGGACCCAACGTTACCAGATCAGTCTCCAGCAGTAGATAACTGACTGGGCTGTCTGCGTGTCGTCTAGCCCAGCCACCTTCTCCTCCACCGTAACCCACACAAGGTAACTAGTATCCACAAAGGCACACACACTGTACGTAATGGCTACAGAGCTTTTATTTAAATGTTTATTAAACACAAACACTGATTAACTTCACCGTACTCCAACACCCCAACACAGTCCAGCTCACCACCTGACAAATTCAACCCATTAGGGGGAAACTGTATCAAGTTTGTAGGGTAATTACTCATCCCCCTTCCCCACTAATGCCTTGCTCTGATCTACTATATCCCTCATGCTCCCCATCCCCTTCCTCTTCTACTCACCCTACCACCTCATTCTTCACATTCCTCTCCTCTTCTCACCATATCTTATTCTTGTATTGCACCCCCTAAATTTCCCCCTGCCCTTCCAACTCCCCTTTCCAAAAGACCAATATACTATCTACCAAATTACAAAACAATGAGAGCTCACCAAGCCAAGATATCAACGAATGAGAGCTCACCAAGCCAAGATATCGACAAATGACAGCTCACCAAGCCATCAACGAATGAGAACTCACCATGCCAAGGCATGAACCAACGAGAAGTGATTACCACGCTTCACCTCACCAAAGCACCACATTAGCACATCATGGACTGACCACACCACCACCACCGCATCTCCTCCCCAAAACAATCCCCAAACCCCCACCTCTGCAACTGACAGACTCCCCTCCTCCCACCCGACAAATTCCAAAATATATCCGCAACATATATTCTTGACAAGTGTTATTTCATGTACACGATATACATCAAATAAAAGCAAAGCTTTTTCAATTATGAAAACAACCTTTTTTCTCTGTTTTCAATTACCCAGAGGACTGAAATAATATAGTTTCTGCCAATAATTTATGTTTTTTTTCTGCATGAAAATACGTTAACCAATACTCTTTAATTTCCGGTATAATACATGTATCAGAAATGTAATTATCTTAATGAATTTTATAGTACAATATTCGGCAACAAACTGTGGTACAATCATTATATATATATATATATATATATATATATATATATATATATATATATATATATATAAATGAACACGAACTGCTGTTCATGTTGTTAAGTGTCATCGGCATCAATACGACTACTGCTACCACGAACCGGCGCATCAAAAACAGCAGCAGCAACAAAAAGCAGTAGCAGCAGCAGCAGCGGCAAGAACAGTAGCAGCAGCAGCAGCAGCGGCAAGAACAGTAGCAGCAGCAGCAGCAGCGGCAAGAACAGTAGCAGCAGCAGCAGCGGCAAGAACAGTAGCAGCAGCAGCAGCAGCAGCGGCAAGAACAGTAGCAGCAGCAGCAGCGGCAAGAACAGTAGCAGCAGCAGCGGCAAGAACAGTAGCAGCAGCAGCAGCGGCAAGAACAGTAGCAGCAGCAGCAGCAGCGGCAAGAACAGTAGCAGCAGCAGCAGCAGCGGCAAGAACAGTAGCAGCAGCAGCAGCGGCAAGAACAGTAGCAGCAGCAGCAGCAGCAGCGGCAAGAACAGTAGCAGCAGCAGCAGCGGCAAGAACAGTAGCAGCAGCAGCGGCAAGAACAGTAGCAGCAGCAGCGGCAAGAACAGTAGCAGCAGCGGCAAAAACAGTAACAGCAGCAAGAAGAACAGTAGCAGTAACAGTAGTAGAAGGAACACTAGGAAAAGACAACAGAAGCAGCAATGAGAGGTGTAAGAGGAAGATGAGAATCAACAGCAAGAACAACCGAAGGAGCAACAGCAGCAGCAGCAAAAAGAGCGGTAGAAGCAACAACAGCAATAGCAGAGAGAGCAATAGGAGGAGGATCAGCAAGAAAATGAGCAACAGGAGCATCAACAGCAAAAAGAGCAGTGTGACGACCATCACCGCCATCATCAGCAACAGTAAATGAGAGGTTGTGGGGAGGTGCGCTGGACGTGATGTACAGACTGGCTAGTGTGGTACACGGTGCTGGACGCTGGACGTGATGTACAGACTGGCTAGTGTGGACACGGTGCTGGACGCTGGACATGATGTACAGACTGGCTAGTGTGGTACACGGTGCTGGACGCTGGACGTGATGTACAGACTGGCTAGTGTGGTACACGGTGCTGGACGCTGGACGTGATGTACAGACTGGCTAGTGTGGTACACGGTGCTGGACGCTGGACGTGATGTACAGACTGGCTAGTGTGGTACACGGTGCTGGACGCTGGAAGTGATGCACAGACTGGCTAGTGTGGTACACGGTGCTGGACGCTGGACGTGATGTACAGACTGGCTAGTGTGGTACACGGTGCTCGACGGTGGACGTGATGTACAGACTGGCTAGTGTGGTACACGGTCCTGGACGTGATGCACAGACTGGCTAGTGTGGTACACGGTGCTAGACGCTGGACGTGATGTTAAGACTGGCTAGTGTGGTACACGGTGCTGGACGCTGGACGTGATGCACAGACTGGCTAGTGTGGTACACGGTGCTGGACGCTGGACATGATGTACAGACTGGCTAGTGTGGTACACGGTCCTGGACGTGATGCACAGACTGGCTAGTGTGGTACACGGTGCTGGACGCTGGACGTGATGCACAGACTGGCTAGTGTGGTACACGGTGCTGGACGCTGGACGTGATGTACAGACTGGCTAGTGTGGTACACGGTGCTGGACGCTGGACGTGATGTACAGACTGGCTAGTGTGGTACACGGTGCTAGACGCTGGACGTGATGTTAAGACTGGCTAGTGTGGTACACGGTGCTGGACGCTGGACGTGATGCACAGACTGGCTAGTGTGGTACACGGTGCTGGACGCTGGACATGATGTACAGACTGGCTAGTGTGGTACACGGTGCTCGACGGTGGACGTGATGTACAGACTGGCTAGTGTGGTACACGGTCCTGGACGTGATGCACA
The DNA here is from genome assembly GCF_038502225.1 of Cherax quadricarinatus. Taxonomy (NCBI): domain Eukaryota; kingdom Metazoa; phylum Arthropoda; class Malacostraca; order Decapoda; family Parastacidae; genus Cherax; species Cherax quadricarinatus. Next base: position 31,217,101 of record NC_091324.1, read on the forward strand.
GACTGGCTAGTGTGGTACACGGTGCTGGACGCTGGACGTGATGCACAGACTGGCTAGTGTGGTACACGGTGCTGGACGCTGGACGTGATGTACAGACTGGCTAGTGTGGTACACGGTGCTGGACGCTGGACGTGATGGCTAGTGTGGTACACGGTGCTAGACGCTGGACGTGATGTACAGACTCGCTAGTGTGGTACACGGTGCTGGACGCTGGACGTGATGTACAGACTGGCTAGTGTGGTACACGGAGCTGGACGTGATGTACAGACTGGCTAGTGTGGTACACGGTGCTGGACGCTGGACGTGATGTACAGACTGGCTAGTGTGGTACACGGTGCTGGACGTGATGTACAGACTGGCTAGTGTGGTACACGGTGCTGGACGCTGGACGTGGTGTACAGACTGGCTAGTGTGGTACACTGTGCTGGACGCTGGACGTGATGTACAGACTGGCTAGTGTGGTACACGGTGCTAGACGCTGGACGTGATGTACAGACTCGCTAGTGTGGTACACGGTGCTGGACGCTGGACGTGATGTGCAGACTGGCTAGTGTGGTACACGGTGCTGGACGCTGGACGTGATGTACAGACTGGCTAGTGTGGTACACGGTGCTGGACGCTGGACGTGATGTACAGACTGGCCAGTGTGGTACACGGTGCTGGACGCTGGACGTGATGTACAGACTGGCTAGTGTGGTACACGGTGCTGGACGCTGGACGTGATGTACAGACTGGCCAGTGTGGTACACGGTGCTGGACGCTGGACGTGATGCACAGACTGGTTAGTGTGGTACACGGTGCTGGACGCTGGACGTGATGTACAGACTGGCCAGTGTGGTACACGGTGCTGGACGCTGGACGTGATGTACAGACTGGCTAGTGTGGTACACGGTGGTGGACGCTGGACGTGATGTACAGACTGGCCAGTGTGGTGCTGGACGCTGGACGTGATGTACAGACTGGCCAGTGTGGTACACGGTGCTGGACGCTGGACGTGATGTACAGACTGGCCAGTGTGGTACACGGTGCTGGACGCTGGACGTGATGATCAGACTGGCTAGTGTGGTACACGGTGCTGGACGCTGGACGTGATATACAGACTGGCTAGTGTGGTACACGGTGCTGGACGCTGGACGTGATGTACAGACTGGCTAGTGTGGTACACGGCGCTGGACGCTGGACGTGATGTTAAGACTGGCTAGTGTGGTACACGGTGCTGGACGCTGGACGTGATGTACAGACTGGCTAGTGTGGTACACAGTGCTGGACGCTGGACTTGATGCACAGACTGGCTAGTGTGGTACACGGTGCTGGACGCTGGACGTGATGTACACCGGTACAAGACATGGCGCTGCACGCTGTACGCCCCGCTGCACCAAACACACAGCCAACCAAACAAAGCGGCGTGAAGGTGGAAGCCATGACACATAAATCGTGACGCTACTGCAGGCCCGACACGTGTCACTCCAGTTAGAAGCCCAATCCCCTCCCCTCCCCTCTCTCTCCCTCTTTTTTTTTTTTTACACAGGGCTTGACAAGGTTAGGTTAAGGATCCCTAACTTTAATGACAAGCTAAGAGCTGTTACCTACATCAGCTCATTTGAAAGCATTTTTATTATGAAACACACAAGTAGGGAACAGGATGAAGTTGGAGCCATCTGTGGGTCAGCATTTTCATTTGATTAACTATCTCGTTGATATCATTATGCTGTACGAACGTGTTCCAGACTCGAGTCATCCTGGGGATAAATGATCTCATATAAAGTGATACTCTGGAGAAGGGTACACCCAGAGTGAAGCTGCTGCTTTCTGCCCGTCTTGTGGTATAAAAGTTTGGTTCTCGTTGTCCTCTCTCTCACTCTCTCTCCACCACCACCACCTTTTATTAACAAGTTTTCGAAGTAGAGCGGAAATTCTCCTGTCAACTGTGCAGACAAGGCGACAGACCACCGAGAACAATGGAATTTATTGCAAGGAAAATATATGATATTATTTTACAGAGCAATAATAGCAGAGCAACGAGTTTTTTCTTCGGTGGCAGTGAACAACAAATTCTGAGTCTGACAGCAACCACGCTAGCCAGGTTTCCCTGCCATACTGCATCAGTATGGCAGGGAAACCTGCCATACGCAGAGATGAAGAACAAGATGGGTTTATCACCACCACGATAACAGAAGTCCTCCCCGGAGAACATGTACAATAGGAAGGCAAGGGAAAGACATGGAACACCATGGCTGTCCAATCACGAGCATATCTAAGGAAATAAATTAAAACTTTGGTATACAACACCGACAAGCTAATAAGACATATATGCAACAGTTAGGTATCGCCTACACAGTAGGCTTCTTCCGTCGAGTACATAAGAGTTAGTAGGAGTAGAAATGCGAAGACGATATAATCAGTCCATCACCCTTGAAGACGTAGTTTTGAAGTGGTCAGTCCCTCAGCCTGGAGAAGAATTCTGTTCCATAGTCTGTTTCTACCAAGGCCTACTTGTCGTGGACCGGGCCACAGGGGCGTCGATCCCCTCAATACCCTGCAGGTATTGCGGGGATCAACGCTAATAATTTGGCTGTACATAGTGACGTTGAACTTATAAGACATTTTAAATGCAATTAAGAGCGACCTCCGCATTTACACCTTTTAAGGATTAAATGTTATGATGATGATCGAGTTTAAAATGTGATGTAAATAATCAATGTTGAACTCTAGACAAAAGACAATAACGAAGCAGCAAAGTGCAGTCACGAACTTTGGTAGACAACAACTCAAGCAAAAATAAAAATATTATAATGTCAGTGGCGTTAACCTTTCACTTTTTCCCCTCTGAAAATAAAATAAAGTTCTTTATAAAGCCACATAAAATGTCCGCGTGGGAATCACGATCAAAACATGTTTTTTTTTTCTGAAGGAAAGTTGATGCAGATGTGGCTTGGTCGCAGGAAGACTACCAGGAAGCATAACTGTGATATACCTGTGACGAGAGGTAGATATCCCTGGTATCCCATTCCAGTATTCCTTACAATTTTTTTTATACAAAGCTTAAAATTTCAAATGCCTCCATATCCCTCTTTACCTTCCTTTCCTACGACTCTTTTCTCTGTCTCTCTCTCTCCCGTTTATTAGAAGCTAAGAGAGAGCATTAGACAGCAAATTACTGCCAATTATTTGACCAGCTCATACAAATAAGCAACGGGGCAGTATTCCTCCTAATAAGCCATGTCAATAAGACCCGCATCAAGAAACTGTACCTAACACCAACAACTGTCTTTCTGATGGATGGCAAGATTTACCGACAAGTGTCGTAAAAAGTACACTACACACGTTTCGCTCTTTGTAAATGTTATTAGAGTTGGTGTATGTACCATTAGCACCACCGTCACACTCACGTATCAACTTTTACTTTATAGCGAAGGAACTCAACTAGAGCGCTGCCAGTAGCCAAACATTTATCTTGTAAACAAAGGCGACCAGGATGGATGAACGATAGGAACTTTCCCTACGCCAAACATTATGGATACAATCATTATAAAACGGGAAAAAATAGGAAGACTTTAAAAGTTATCACGAAATAAAAAAATAAAGCAAATTAAATGATACTGGAATTTAGATGCAGAAAACAAGAAAATGTTAGTGATAAAATGAATAAGAAACTGGAGAATGAGAAACAAATAGGAACGTCGATAAAGATAGAAAAATGGAAAGAGGGAGATAAAGAAGAATAACGAGGGGGGATGGAGAGGAAACTAGGGAGGTCTAGCGGCGCCAGACACACGACACAATCTTTATACGTCATCCTGGATGGTGATGGGGCGAGGGGGGGTTAATGGTGACTGGCTGTTTGGCTGTTGTCTTTATTTTTTTGCTTTTGTTGTTTGATGCTGGCTGTTTGTTGTTAATGTTTGTTATTATTATTGGTAGCATTGGTGTTACCTGTCTTCGTTCTAGTAAGGGTTGACCAGTACTTGTTGTTGTAGTTGTTGATGTTGTTGTTCTTGTTGTTGCTGCTGCTGTTATTGTTGCTGCTGCTGCTGCTGCTGCTGCTGCTGTTGCTGCTGCTGCTGTTGCTGCTGCTGCTGCTGCTGCTGCTGCTGTTGTTGTTGTTGTTGCTGCTGCTGCTGCTGTTGTTGTTGTTGTTGTTGTTGTTGTTGTTGTTGTTGTTGTTGTTGTTGTTGTTGTTGTTGTTGTTGTTGTTGTTGTTGTTGTTGTTGTTGTTGCTGCTGCTGCTGCTGCTGCTGCTGTTGTTGTTGTTGTTGTTGTTGTTGTTGCTGCTGCTGCTGCTGCTGCTGTTGTTGTTGTTGTTGCTGCTGCTGCTGCTGCTGCTGCTGCTGCTGCTGTTGCTGCTGTTGCTGCTGCTGCTGCTGCTGCTGCTGCTGTTGCTGCTGCTGCTGCTGCTGTTGCTGCTGCTGCTGCTGCTGCTGCTGCTGTTGCTGCTGTTGCTGCTGTTGCTGCTGTTGCTGCTGCTGCTACCGCTGCCGCCGCCGCAGCCGTTGTTAGCGTTGGCTGGTTAACCGGTATTTGTTGTTGCCTTCTTTCAAGGCTGAGGTAATGATTACCTCACCTTCAAATGTCTCCAGTTCATAAGCTCTGTGAACTGAAACAGCCACTGGTTGGCGAAACGTGGCAGGAGACTTCACACGGAGGTCAACAGACGCTTGGAGACGCCAGCAGATATTAGAAGAGCGATTCATAAAACTAACTTTATGAGACAATTAACAACACATACGCACACAGACACCTGCGAGGCCACGAAAACTTTAAATGTCTTTTTATGTTATAATGACTGCTCCTGGCAAAGTGGTCACGACACTTTACTGACGCCTGAAACCACAAGAGGGTTTGAGTTATTTTTATGTGAAATGTTAAACTCGTGTGGGCCACTAAAGGCAAGGTGCACTAGAGGCTCGATCCTCCTCTGTTAATCGTGAGACAGGTAGACATGCCCCCCCCCGCACACACACAGTGGTGTGTATGCTCACGTGCTGTGCTTGCCAGGAGTCAAGTCCTGGCTCTAATGTGTGGACTCACTTGAACTATCAATAAGTAGTCAATAGGAAAAGGAACTTCAACAAGGAAAAAATCCCGGGCTTCATACCCGGCATATGTTAGACTCATCTTGGCGTAAACAGGGCCAGCAAAGGACCCGCTTCTGACTAAGAACATTAAGAACTAGAGTAGATCCAAAGCTAAGCAACGAGACAGGCACCGGAAGCGACGCTTGACAACATAGGAAGAGAGGAGACTCTGCAGAATTATGAACATGACATATTTTGTATTCGGGGATCTGTCAAAATCGAGATGTTAAGAGGCAGCCAGGCATCAATAAAACTTTTGGTTATTAGTTAAGTCATGACCAGGAGCTATAATTCCTGAGATTGTCATCAACTTGCCTAGTCCTCCTTCGTTTCTCCCTAGCACAATCTTCTGCTGTCTGTAAAGTCAACTGTTCAAGTAAAACAAGATGTGCAGGAAAAACATACATACATCTACCGTGCTCCTAGCGTCGTAAACCTCGCAGTACGACCCTCTCTACCTACTTTGTGATTCTCACTTCCTCCAAAACAACGTTTTTCCCTCCCTCCCACAATTATCTGTCAGGAATACAAAAGGGAAACGTAACTACCTTTTTCTTCACACTATGTAACTATCATACAGAATAGGATAGCAGCACACTGCTGATTAGTAACTACCATACACAAGAGGATAGCAGCACACTGCTGATTAGTAACTACCATACACAAGAGGATAGCAGCACACTGCTGATTAGTAACTACCATACACAAGAGGATAGCAGCACACAACTTATATGTAACTATTTTAGAGAAAAGGACAGCACACTGCTGATGTATCCAATTTAGCTAAATAAAGAAAAATCCACTTTCTCTCTTTTTCCTTTTTACCATCATTTCCTCCACAGTCCCTTATGCCTCCTTCCCCTCTCTGTTGATCCTTCAATCCACAACAACCTACTCCCCACTCCACAACCCTTTCCTCTCACCCTAAATTCCTCAACTTTCATCAGTTTATGCATATACACAGACTTGTAAACAGTTACCCAGAAGACGATGAAAAGCAGAGTGTAGGATGGAGAGAGATGGAGAGAGACGTAGCAAAAGGTAGAAAGACCAAAAATACAAAAGTAACGTAAAGAGGAACGCACGCCACAAAGATAAAGAACAGGAAGTGAGGTAGATGGGTAACATAAACCCTAATGGAGAAAAGTATCTGGAAAGTGGAGGAGGAAAACTGTGGGAGAGAGAGAGGGTAAACAGATGAATAAGTGTAAAGTGGGACTCAGGTTAGGATGACGGAGAGAGAAAAGCAGAATACAGAGGAGACAGAAGCAGGAGGAGGCGGGGTCATCTTGGTACCATCCACTAGTCGAAGTAGGTCTTCGTCCAAAGGTTGGACAAGGTTGAAGAATTATTTGTATCAAGATATAATGATGTTGCAGTGTCTGACAGATGTTATAAATGGTTTAAAACCGACAAGTTAAAGACTGAGACACTTATGCAACATATGGTAATCTTCATTGAAGAAAAGTTTCGCCACACAGTAGCTACATCAGTCCAGTACAAATCAGAAGGGTGTAAGGAGAGGAGGAGTTTCAGGTAATGAGCCCCTCAGCCTGGAGTCGACGTGCTCAGTCCATCAATCTTGTAGAAAGTACGCCATAGGGTCGTAGAAGTGGCTTATTTATTATTATTTATTATCACACTGGCCGATTCCCACCAAGGCAGGGTGGCTCGAAAAAGAAAAACTTTCACCATCATTCACTCCATCACTGTCTTGCCAGAAGGGTACTTTACACTACAGTTTTTAAACTGCAACATTAACACCCCTCCTTCAGAGTGCAGGCACTGTACTTCCCATCTCCAGGACTCAAGTCCGGCCTGCCGGTTTCCCTGAATACCTTCATAAATGTTACTTTGTTCACACTCCAACAGCACGTCAAGTATTAAAAACCATTTGTCTCCATTCACTCCTATCAAACACGCTCACGCATGCCTGCTGGAAGTCCAAGCCCCTCGCACACAAAACCTCCTTTACCCCCTCCCTCCAACCTTTCCTAGGCCGACCCCTACCCCGCCTTCCTTCCACTACAGACTGATACATTCTTGAAGTCATTCTGTTTCGCTCCATTCTCTCCACATGTCCGAACCACCTCAACAACCCTTCCTCACTCAGCCCTCTGGACAACAGTTTTGGTAATCCCGCACCTCCTCCTAACTTCCAAACTACGAATTCTCTGCATTATATTCACACTACACATTGCCCTCAGACATGACATTTCCACTGCCTCCAGCCTTCTCCTCGCTGCAACATTCATCACCCATGCTTCACACCCATATAAGAGCGTTGGTGAAACAATACTCTCATACATTCCCCTCTTTGCCTCCAAGGACAAAGTTCTTTGTCTCCACAGACTCCTAAGTCCACCACTCACCCTTTTCCCCTCATCAATTCTATGATTCACCTCATCTTTCATAGACCCATCCGCTGACACGTCCACTCCCAAATATCTGAATACATTCACCTCCTCCATACTCTCTCCCTCCAATCTGATATCCAATCTTTCATCACCTAATCTTTTTATCCTCATAACCTTACTCTTTCCTGTATTCACTTTTAATTTTCTTCTTTTGCACACCCTACCAAATTCATCCACCAATCTCTGCAACTTCTCTTCAGAATCTCCCAAGAGCACAGTGTCATCAGCAAAGAGCAACTGTGACAACTCCCACTTTGTGTGTGATTCTTTATCTTTTAACTCCACGACTCTTGCCAAGACCCTCGCATTTACTTCTCTTACAACCCCATCTATAAATATATTAAACAACCACGGTGACATCACACATCCTTGTCTAAGGCCTACTTTTACTGGGAAATAATTTCCCTCTTTCCTACATACTCTAACTTGAGCCTCACTATCCACTATCCTATTCTCCGTCTTACTCTTAATTCTTTCAATAATAACTCTACCATACACTTTACCAGGTATACTCAACAGACTTATCCCCCTATAATTTTTGCACTCTCTTTTGTCCCCTTTGCTTTTATACAAAGGAACTATGCATTCTCTCTGCCAATCCCTAGGTACCTTACCCTCTTCCATACATTTATTAAATAATTGCACCAACCACTCCAAAACTATATCCCCACCTGCTTTTAACATTTCTATCTTTATCCTATCAATCCCGGCTGCCTTACCCCCATTCATTTTACCTACTGCCTCACGAACTTCCCCCACACTCACAACTGGCTCTTCATCACTCCTACAAGATGTTATTCCTCCTTGTCCTATACACGAAATCACAGCTTCCCTATCTTCATCAACATTTAACAATTCCTGTATATAAGTATATAAGCCCTATGCTGTACTTTCCACAGAAGAGACAGACGAAGACAGCAGCAAGTAAAGAAAGAGAATTTAGATAAAGTTAGAAAAATAGCTTTCTTTTGATTTTAAGTCACATGACACTTACAGTGTAGGAACGAAAGTTGGCTCTGTTCCCCTGCCATCCTCCATCACACAGGAAGGAGTACTGAAATCTCCCACCTTGAACAGGAAGACTTCAGTAACCACACGAGGATATGGAGAAGCATTCCACTATGGTAACTTAAAAGATTTTTCCTTTCAGAAGACCAGGAGTTACTATTACTATATGTGGGAATTACTATCTCTCAAGAAGGCCTATCCAACAGACAGAGAAGAGGGAATTTCGAAGACACTGATGGCTATCAACCAAGCAGCCTGATTTGAGACTGGGCCACGGGGAAGGGGCGTTGACCTCGGAATCGATAAAAGACTGCAAACAGAGAAAGGAGGATGGCGCGAGAGGCAGGAAAAGAGCAAGAGAGAGAATACTGAGAGTCTGTGAGTGCAGTAGTGTGAATGAGTGTCTAAGGCTGAGTACGTGTGTATGTCTGTGTGAGATAGTATGAGTAGGTGAGTGTATGTGAAGGAGAGTGAGTATGAGTATGAGCAGGTGAGTGAGGGATGAGCAAGTGTAGCTAGGAGCTGAGGCAGGAACTCCGGCCACTGGTCACCGTCGGACACCACGGCATTATCGCAAATTATCCTCTTGGCAACATTGCCGTGTGCACCGTTCATATGTGCACCTCTCCTAATCCACACCACTCCTAGAATACACCGTTCATGTGCGCACCGTACGCTGCACACCGTGTGCAATGCACCTCACAACAGCATCCAGAAACAAAAATAAAGATTCCTTTACCACATTAATTCACTTAAATTTTAAGGTTAACCACCAGGTATGAATTCTCAGCGTAAAGTCTCTACCCAATAAACCATGTGCAAGGAGAAGGTACAAAGATTTGCAACAAGACTTGTCCTAGGAAAGAGAGGAAGCATAAGGAGAGATTCGAGGAACTACATCTCCGATGACTCCGGAAGAACATGATTACGACGTACAAAATTTATAAGATGAATCGAATGGTTGAAAGACTTTTTTTTTTTTTGACAGGAGACAACCAGGGACTGGGGGGGGGGGGGTACAGGTGCAACCTAGACGCAGGTGAGCAACAGGAATGCTAGAAAATAATTTCTTTAGTCTCAGAAAAGTCCTTCACAGCTTCATAAGTAGGTATGAATGAGCCCCGTATAATGTCGGTCAAGCGAGCAATGGTCACAACTGCGTGAGTCACCATGAATGCGAACCATCAATCAGGTGAGGAACCGTCAAGTACATGCGGAACCATCAAGCACGTGAAGAACCATTCGTATGCCTTTTGCAAATTAACACCAGTGGGTGGTTCATGGCATATTTTAGACCATCGAAGTGATATAAAACACAAGATATTTCGACCTAGGATCAGATGTCCAGAAAAAAATCCTACGGGTTCCTATTTATTCAATGTTATTCGCCTGGAAACACAATCACTGAATATTAGGTGTCACTGAGACTGGAGCCTCGCAGCCGACTCCTAAAGGACGTCAGGGAAGTATTTTGTAATTCCTGCTGATGCACAAAGGTAAACTTTTTATAAAACGCTCAGAGAAAAATGAAATTGCAATTGAGGCCACGGAAACTACCCCCCCCCTCCCGGTAGCAGCTGTACCATCAATCTCCACTCCCAGGCTGCCACGCCTTTCTTCACAGCTTCAACTGAGGGTCGAACCGGCGACCTTCAAGTTCCATACGGACTCGAACACACTGCAGGTGAATCGGTATATACTTTTTAAGCAGGTGGGGAAATGCTAAACCTGCAGGGATCATATACCGGCTAGGGAATGGGAGACATTTAGGTTTAAGGGGAGGATAGGTCCAGTTCCTCGAATCAGGAGCCTCTCACCGGCATCACGGCACCTGTCTTGAGGAATGAGTAGGTACAGAGCTGCAAAGTTGTTGGTACCATACAGAATACTGTGTAAACAATACACTTCCCTTACCCTCTATTCTTCCTTCTCAATATGTATTCACCCTATTCCCCGCTTCATTTCCTTTCCTTTTTTTCGTGTTTTATTATTCTCTAACCTCCATTTTGTAAGCTGCCTTACCCACGTCCTCCATCTAGCTCCTGTATACATTCATTCCTTCTCTTTCATTTCATTGCCTTCCAGCTAATCCCTCTCCTACCCCCAGCCCTTCTACCCTACCCTCACCCTAAGGCAGGCACACTCGCGCACCTGACGCATGAGACACAAATGACCTCGTTTGACCCCTAACAAGTCATGCCCCAATTTCTAACACTAGTTTTACTGCTCATTTTGCCACGTAAAATATGTTAAGAGGCCTTTCGGCGAACCGGGCGATAAACTCCAGCCTGGAATTATTAGATCGTAAGCACAATATCCTTTCCTGGGAGAGTAAGACTTGGAAAATAATACACCAGGTCACTCGTAAGGAACGAGCAATAAAGACGTAAGAAATTTATTAACGTTTCAATTATTTTATCAACTTCCTTTATATTTTATTTGTATAATAAAGTAAGCGCTGTCGAGATCAGTAGAATGACTGGATGGATTTAAACTCCTTCAACGGGATGCCACTCCAGTGAAGGTAATTACCAAGACACTTCTGCTGTCTCTTGTCAACAACAATGTCGTGTCACATCCTTCACGGCAGGCGAGAGAGCCTAGCCTGCAAATATATAGGTCTTCACTCGGCCCATCTTCAAGCACTCTCACTGTACTCAACATGGAGTATGCGAGGTAATCAAGTTCGATCCAAGGAAGGATACGGCAACTCCAACTCTTTGATCAAAGAGCCCTTCCCTAGAATGAAAGACCTCCTAAAGGGGACTTTAAATGGAACGAAGAGAAGGCTATTTCATAAAGTATAAACAAAAGAAATTCGAATATCAGATCACTAATTTGTTCACTACATTAGTCCCTATATAAAAAAAAGAATAAGAGATACTTAACGACATCGTAAGTACACTTAAGAGAACACTGTGTCAACACTCACTATCCAAGACTCTTCAAGGCTAAACACCAACCCATAACCACTAGGAGAAATAGCCTCTAGCAATGGCTACTGAGAGGGAGGGAGAGGAATGGGTATCTCAATGGACCATGAGAGCTTACTAAAGGATAAAATACGATAATAACGGACTTTAATGGACGCGTAAAGCCGATAAGGAGGAGCAGGAGAAAGAACGATAAACATGCGATCAAACACAAACAACAAGGGCTTCATTGCGATCCAGGGAGGGTAAAAAAAAAAAAATAAAAAGCAAATAGGAGTCACTTAAAGAAAAGTGCAGCGGCTTAAAAATATCAAGTGAAAATAATTTTGAAAGGAGAGTATTGTGTAGAGAAACGTGGCTGGTGGCGAGGACACGCTCACTAGCTGTCACTGTATCAACGTTTCGCTTTATCAAGATCGAAACGTTGTATTAAAACAGCGTTTCGCTTTATGAAGAGCGAAACTTTGTCCAAATAAAGCCCTGTTACGCTGTTTGAATCCGCAAGTGCCGGTGTTGGTTTTTGGCAGTTTGTGACGAGACTAAAGTGTGACGAGGGTGGCACTCGTGGCACCTCTTGAACATACTTCAGGAGAAACGTTAAGTAAAATGTTACTCTAAGCGTAAACGTTATTAAAAACGTTGCTCTAAGTGCGAACGTTATTACAGAAATCACTCCCTACGAAAGTAAAAGACTGGGCAGGCGATGCAAAATGCCGCCAATAAAAAGTAGGGGCGCCATTGGTACACTAAGGGAAAACACCATAAGTGTCCGGGGCCCAAAACTGTTCAACAGCCTCCCATCAAGCATTAGGGGAATTGCCAATAAACCCCTGGCTGCCTTCAAGAGAGCTGGACAGATACCTAAAGTCAGTGCCGGATCAGCCGGGCTGTGGCTCGTACGTTGGACTGCGTGCGGCCAGCAGTAACAGCCTAGTTGATCAGGCCCTGATCCATCGGGAGGCCTGGTCATGGACCGGGCCGCGGGGGCGTTGATCCCCGGAATAACCTCCAGGTAACCTCCAGGTATTAGAAATGAAATTCCGATCATAAACGTTATTAAAGGCGTTATTTAAGCGTAAACGTGATTAAAACGTTAATCTAAGCACAAACTATATTAAAACGTATAAAAAACGTTACTCTAAACGCAATCTATATTAAACACCTAACATGAAGTGTAAACTTTTAATAAAAGCCTCACTGGAAGGCTATAATACGTTACTGCGTCATTTATCGAATAAATTTTAAACGTTAACAAAAAAAATCACGGGAAAGGTAAACGTTGGTTAAAAAAAAAGTCACTTTATTAAGAAAAGTGTCGTTTAAGGGGCACACTTAAGGGTAAAAACAAAATGAATGGGAGAGTAAACGGTTTTTAACACGTGAACCTTACTGAAAAACCTCAATGGGATGGTAACCATCATTGTTAAACATCAACATGGCTGTTACCATTTTAAAAACCTCAATGGGATGGTAGCCATTATTAAAAACCTGAATATGAGGATAAACGTTATGAAAACAACGTAAATGACAAGTACAAGCTAGGTTAAACGTCAAAAGAGCGTTAATGATGACCTAAGAAAACAATGATAACCTTTACAATGATCTAAATAATGATAATATTTACAATTATCTAAATAATGATAATATTTACAATGATCTAGATAATCATAATTTTCACAATGATGTAAATAAAGGTAATGTAAATAATAAAAATAAGCTGGAAAAAAAACGTAAGAGGATGAAGCGTCATTCAACACCTAATTACAAGATTAAACAATGACAAAAATAAATCACTCAGTTTAAACGTTAATAAGACGTGACTGCTTCGATAAACGATATTAAAAACGTTAGTCAACGCTTTAGTAAAAGAGATAAGCTTTCGTTAAAGCTTAAGTGGAGGTTTCACTACAACGTAATTGCAGCTAACATCAAAAACATAGGAAAGAGAGAGAGAGAGAGAGAGAGAGAGAGAGAGAGAGAGAGAGAGAGAGAGAGAGAGAGAGAGAGAGAGAGAGAGAGAGAGAGAGAGAGAGAGAGAGAGAGAGAGAGTGAGTCAACCTCCTGCCCTCCCAGGTTAAAAACTTTCCCCCACGGTCAGGAAAGGGCGGTGTGCAAACAAAGATTTTTACGCTGGAGGCTGAGATTAACACGTTGAATATACAGTCAAGCCCGGGAGGTGAGAGGTTAGGGCAGCATATATACACAAGAAGCCCCTGCGATATATACCATAACGATGAACAGAGTCAAACCCACTAGATGAGATGCTGAGACAGCATATACACACCAGAGCCTGGGATATATACACTGTGTTTCATTAACAATTTACTAGCGAGAAAGACAATGTTTTGAGGTGACCAGTAACTGCACCTTATCAAGTATACCTATATGCTAAATAAAGTTCAGTCATGGGCGAAACGTTGCAAGTATAGGCTTCATTCAGTGTCTATCTCACTACCTGTGGACTTGCGTCATCTTTATCCAGCAATTTAATAAATCAAAATGCTGTCAATAGATCAATTTTAAACAGAGACTGTATAAAGAGCAAACTAAATTGGCTATAAGTGCTGTGTAGAGCGTACTGGAGATCGAACCGGCATCCTTGCAACAGTAAAACCCGCAATTGTACCAACTAAGCTAGAGTGTACAAGAAATTTATACGCGGGTAGCCCCAATTGTTGCTCAACCACCTTTATATAGAGATCATAGATAGGCGTCAAACTAAGAGGATACGCTTAGGCTACGCTGGCAGACGACACGACCTGTTTCTTCCAATAAACACCGTGCAGAGTAGCTCTCTATTATTTCAAACGTACCCACTACGTTTCGAACCCCCCAAACCTCACAACAAATACAATACTTAATCATCTGCCCATCACTACTGTCCGTGAAATCAGAATCTCACGAAATCGTGAAAACAACATACTGTGTAATAAGTGACGGAGACCAATCGGTACTAGGAAGAGTCCCCAGCATTTTCAAGGTCCAGGAATCAGTAAAACCTGTCGATAACAATTAAAAGGATGGGTCAGGAGCTATGAATCAACCCCTGCAAAGGGAACTGGTTAAGTACACACGCATTCTCGTGCTCAAGACAATGGCCCATCAAGACTTCCTGTCAGTGTGTTGATAACACACATTAGCAGCCGCAGTAATGACTTACACACACACACACACACACACACACACACACACACACACACACACACACACACACACACACACACACACACACACACCTATCTCGCTCCATGATACGCAACACAACACAGTATAAGCCACCCACCACAGAATTAAGGTAAACAGAAACAAAGCGGAGGCCTTGAGAACGCTGTCACGTCTGAAGAAGACATTTGGCCTAGTAACCGCACTTAGATGCGTTCCTGCTCTCTTTTTTTTCGGCTGTACACTGCTCCCAGGTGCAGTTATACTATACCTCTGTTATACTTACCTTTGTAACTTGCTCAGCTATCAAAACATCGGGGCCCTGTCCCTGGACCCATTATGTACCTGGGTAATCTTTTGACTATCGCCCACAGGATGGGTATGGGGTGCATAACAAGAATATTAAACTATTAATGTATTTTATTTCATTAGTAAAATAATAAGGCTTGATGTATGAAGTGTGTGAGGCTCTGATGCGGACACAAAGGTGAACCAGTGCAGTGATTTATCCATAGTCCATGAGATGGTAATTAATCTAGTCAGTTATATTATTATAATTAAAGTCATCGCTGGACTTCGGGTGCTACCCGGTTATAGTTTTGAGAGAGAGAGAGAGAGAGAGAGAGAGAGAGAGAGAGAGAGAGAGAGAGAGAGAGAGAGAGAGAGAATCACCCTGAAGCTTACCAAACAAGTGCGTAAATCATGTGAATGACTCCCTTGCCACAAGCCATGTCTACAGCGCCGGTAAAAACAAACCAACATGCCCTGCTATAATCCCCTCTCTCAAGGCACCCTCTGACGACTTACACTCAAGTACAGTGTAAAGTTGACACATGCACTTTTTTTACTCCACAGTGTGGTGGTGATGATGATGTCAGCAAGCACCATCTCGACGGTGATAATGTCAGCAAGCACCATCTCGACGGTGATGATGTCAGCAAGCACCATCTCGACGGTGATGATGTCAGCAAGCACCATCTCGACGGTGATGTAAGCAAGCACCATCTGGAGTACACACTTCAGAAGGCTTCATCTCTGGCGCGAGGACATGGGTGCAGAATTAAACACCATTTACAACTAAGGATAACGTAAGCATGTTTCATTCAAGGTTCGCTGTCTTTTACCAAAAAAAAAAAAAAATACAGGACTTATTGCAATGATAATTTGTAAAGGTACGAAGTTGATATCACCAATGAGAACACACAGAGTCATGGATAGGTACGCATACGAGGAAACATGACGGGTGGACCTTCTCCCAGACTAGCCACCAATGGTAGCTAGGAAGAGTAAATCTTTAAAGGATATATTGATAAAGGCAGATTCCAGTTCGAAAAAAAAAAAAGATGTAGTCACAGAATGAGTGACGACACTTTAACTCGCACCTTAGAACAAAAAAAATACAAAAAAGTCACCAAAAGGATTTGTTTCAATGGTGCTACCTGTCAGTTGCACTGGTATACAGTTCAACAGTCAAACTAGTGCTCTGCCATACTTTCTAAATCTCAGTTTGTCACCTTTATAAACTTTCTTGCAATTTCTGTCGGCGAGATATTTTCAATGTTATTTATTAATTTACTGCATTTGTCAATTCTACACTGTTCAGGAGTGAGATATTTCAGTACTATTTATCTATCTTGGGAAGAGAGAAGGCTTAAATAGAGGATTACTGACATCCTACTCCATACTTTGCAGAATAATCATGCTCATTCAGAAATACGATAGTTTTTCTATGGAGTGGTCCATGCGGAGCACTAAGAACCGGATAGGATGAGAATGGCCAGTCGACATGATAAACAAGAGCTAGAAAAAGGCAGGATAACAAAGCATAAGGAAGACATTGGGAAAATCCCCTGACAATTTCATTCAAGGGAACCACTGATCCATTAAGTCTCTTTACGACCAGCAGTGCTGACTTTCACAGGGGCCCTCCCCCCAATTCTCAAATGTATAACCACAGGGATGACTTTACCAGAATTAACCGAGCTAAAGCTACCAATTAAGACCGACACCGCCGACAGCATGGTGAGGGTAAATTGTAAACAACGCCGGAAATCATACATCTTGGGCCACCACTCCTAGATCTGTAGGCAACCTCCAGTAGTAGTTCCCCCTCAGATGACCAATTCCATTTCAGTGGTGTGGCATCCACCTCACCACTGTAAGTGGTGGGAGATGGAGGTGGGAGAACTGAAGAATAATTCCGACATTTAAACTAAAGGAGGATGAGGCTGACGGCATGGTAATTTGCCCTGCTGCTCTGTAACTAGGTATGTTAACACTATACTTTAAATCTTCACGATACCCATTTGCAGCAATTTATTGAAAATATTAGCAAATTGTTTACTAAATTCAGTTCTGTAATCTAGGGAAAAAAAAACAATGAAAAGATTTCTTTGAACCTTCGAAAACAGTTCGTCTGAGCCTGAACACTGATGCCAGTTGAATTTTTCACCTAGGGCACCAGTTGACGTCAACATTAGTCAATGTCATGATGATACAGTGAATAGACAATATTTTTTTTAAAGCGCCTTGATTATCAAAGATGATGGGAAATATGATGGAGGTGTTTTTGTACTGTAACTACCAGCCGAAAAAAAAAGATTATGACACATAAGGCGGCGTCTCTTTGATAAGCTTGTAATGTTAGTGAACTGATGTACCAATCTTGGAGAATTACAGTCTCTAGTCTCTCAGTTTGTCTCGATTTTTTCATTCTATTTTGTTTCCTTCTTCCTCTCCCTCCCTCACCACACTCCTGAATCTCCTGCTATGATAAGAACTACATCCTCGATACGACCAACTCCGGTTCCGAGACAACTGACTCGGGATTATTAAACTCGCAAAAAAAAAAAAAAAAAACGCTAGGCCAGTATTGGTCATTCCGCGCCATGACGCCGGAGTGGTAGATATAAAAACACCGTTCCGAAAGGCTTTCTGGAAGGAACTATACATAGCTGGAGAAATCTATGCCTCACAGGATGAAAGTCTGCACATAAATAAAAGGAGAGTGGTGTACGTCTTACAAACGATAAGCAATTGTAACTGCTCCCGCAGCCCGATCTCACACAAGGCCTCTATTCGTGTATATAATTCGATATTATATTTGTCTAAATGCATTGTTAAAACTCCTTTTCTCTCTGTCATACTCAATGTACGTTTGCGCAACATATGCAGATATTTTTTCCACAATTTATCTCTCATACAGAACAGTAGAGCCGTACACTTCGGGCGTACCAGTGTTAAAACAATGAACAAACACAACTAGGTCCACGCTCACCAGCGGGGGACCAAGCTAAGCATCTTGGTGGGTTGAGCTGGCATAGTGTCCCCTGTCACCACAGCACGCACGTGGCGTGCATGTTGTGGCGACGGGGTAGCGGTCTATCACTCTATCACCCCATAAACTCACGCTTAGGCTACCTTAAATCTATCTTTTTTTAACTAAAGATAGCCGAAGAAACAATGAAGATATTCGAATACTGTTTTGTGAAGTTGCAAAGAATCTGAAATATTTTGTCAAATATTCAACATGTCCACACCAGTTCTCTAGTCTGTCGTAATTACTTCGAATAGGCAAGACAGCTATTCTTATTAGTGATGATAAACAATACCGACAAGTTGATCAATAAAACTCACAATTAACAATTCACATTCTTGATGAATGGGTCATGAGTGATGCTGAACGTATTTCTTTTGTTTGGGTCACCTACCCCGGCGGACGACGGTCGGAGTAAAACCAAAAACCATTTTAAAATATTATGCTCAAAATAATTATTTAGGCGGTAAAAAAAAAATGCCTTATTTTTAATTGAATTTTTAAGAAACTCTGAACCTTTCTTCATAGAATCATAGAAATTGTGAATCATTTTAAAAACAAATATCTGGAACGTACAGAAAGGTCAATAAACTCAGGTTTGTAACGTGTTATAGTATATATTAATATTTTAAACAACACTTCCTAACTTCAGACACGACATGAACAACCAGATACGACTATTATATGGCGTTCCATTATCATCTACAAAACAACGTTATTGTGAACTTTCATTTGTTTTACTGGAGGAACAATAACTTACCTTATTAAGACAGAGGGAGAGAAGAAGAGCAGCGTAGAGTGATGTAGTCGGCTTCTCCAATAAAGATTTTTATATTTATTACCTCAAAAATGTCTTTGTTCACCGCCCAGCTAACAACCACCCTTGTTCATCACTTTTGTTTAAACTTCTGTTCATCACCTGTTAACAAATTCTTCTGTTCACTACTTGAATTTAAAACCTCTGACTACACCTTCCCCAAGAGCTTTTTGTTATCCTAAGGTCAATTAATATAATTTTTCATTACGTAATTTGAAGGCACATACAGGCGCACACCAGCGGACATCCAGGTACTGGGCAATTTTCTACACCAAACTAATATTCTCACTTTCTCTCTCCGGCACAACACTAAGAGAGAATTATATAACTGTGACAGGTTTCGAGAGTTTTCCTATTCCGTAGGCCGGCGTTGAGCCAGACTTTCCAAAGTTAACCGCACCATCAACAAGTGTGTGTGTATAGTGTTTACAAGAGAACACATTAATATTCACTGTTACACATGATAAATCATACATCTTCACTACAAGCAGACGGGGGGGTCTTGTCGAGTACCTAACATCCGCACATATACTAGTCTTCACCTACAAGCACCGCTTCAGAACAAAAATAATCGAAGTTAATCAATACTAGGGGTGCGGCCCAGTCTGGCGCCGGGTAACCTGGGAATACCAGCCACGAACTCATACTTTGCCTGGCGATGTATAATTGTCATGTTACCTCATACACTCTGCATGATCTCACCTTCACACTCGTGCCTCTCACAATGGCGAGGTAACACATACTTTGCATGACCTGAGCTTCCCCTCAAGTTACCTTTAACACTGGCTAGTTAACATTCACACACACACACACCAGGGGCCAGGAGCTGAGTCTCGACCCCTGCAACCACAATTAGGTGAGTACACCACAAAATGCGTGTTCGATATCAATAATTTTTAGTGTTACAAAACTCACATGAAAGCATCACCAACAATACGATCACAATGTAATAACAGTTAAACCAAGCAACAGTATTAATAAAAGTCACACTCACAACTGTACTTAATTTTGTGAGGGCGGACTGGCGGGCAGGAGGCCGGACTGGAGGATGGATTGGAGGATAGGAGGGCGGACTGGAAGACAGGAGGATGGACTAGAGGGCAGACTAGAGGATGGACAGAAGGACAGGAGGGTGGACTGGAAGACAGGAGGATGGGCTGGAGGGCAGACTGGAGGATGGACTGGAGGATGGATTGGAGGACAGGAGGGCGGACTGGAGGACAGGAGGATGGACTGGAGGACAGGAGGATGGACTGGAGGACAGGAGGATGGACTGGAGGACAGGAGGATGGACTGGAGGACAGGAGGATGGACTGGAGGACAGGAGGATGGACTGGAGGACAGGAGGATGGACTGGAGGACAGGAGGATGGACTGGAGGACAGGAGGATGGACTGGAGGACAGGAGGATGGACTGGAGGACAGGAGGATGGACTGGAGGATGGATTGGAGGACAGGAAGGCGGACTGGAAGACAGGAGGATGGACTGGAGGGCAGACTGGAGGATGGACTGGAGGACAGGAGGACTGGAGGATGGATTGGAGGACAGGAAGGCGGACTGGAAGACAGGAGGATGAACTGGAGGGCAGACTGGAGGATGGACTGGAGGACAGGAGGACTGGAGGATGGACTGAAGGACAGGAAGATGGATTGGAGGATGAACTGGAGGGAAGACTAGAGAGCAGACGACTGGAGGATGGACTGGAGGGTGGACTGGAGGATGGACTGGAGGGTGGACTGGAGGATGGACTGGAGGATGGACTGGAGGATGGACTGGAGGATGGACTGGAGGGTGGACTGGAGGATGGACTGGAGGGTGGACTGGAGGATGGACTGGAGGGTGGACTGGAGGGTGGACTGGAGGATGGACTGGAGGGTGGACTGGAGGATGGACTGGAGGGTGGACTGGAGGATGGACTGGAGGATGGACTGGAGGATGGACTGGAGGATGGACTGGAGGATGGACTAAAGGGTGGACTGGAGGATGGACTGGAGGATGGACTGGAGGGTGGACTGGAGGATGGACTGGAGGATGGACTGGAGGATGGACTGGAGGATGGACTGGAGGATGGACTGGAGGATGGACTGGAGGGTGGACTGGAGGATGGACTGGAGGATGGACTGGAGGATGGACTGGAGGGTGGACTGGAGGATGGACTGGAGGATGGACTGGAGGGTGGACTGGAGGGTGGACTGGAGGATGGACTGGAGGGTGGACTGGAGGATGGACTGGAGGATGGACTGGAGGATGGACTGGAGGATGGACTGGAGGATGGACTGGAGGATGGACTGGAGGATGGACTGGAGGGTGGACTGGAGGATGGACTGGAGGATGGACTGGAGGATGGACTGGAGGATGGACTGGAGGATGGACTGGAGGATGGACTGGAGGGTGGACTGGAGGATGGACTGGAGGATGGACTGGAGGATGGACTGGAGGATGGACTGGAGGGTGGACTGGAGGATGGACTGGAGGATGGACTGGAGGATGGACTGGAGGGTGGACTGGAGGGTGGACTGGAGGGTGGACTGGAGGGTGGACTGGAGGGTGGACTGGAGGGTGGGCTGGAGGATGGACTGGAGGATGGACTGGAAGATGGACTGGAGGATGGACTGGAGGGTGGGCTGGAGGATGGACTGGAGGATGGACTGGAGGATGGACTGGAGGATGGACTGGAGGATGGACTGGAGGATGGACTGGAGGGTGGACTGGAGGATGGACTGGAGGGTGGACTGGAGGGTGGACTGGAGGATGGACTGGAGGATGGACTGGAGGATGGACTGGAGGATGGACTGGAGGATGGACTGGAGGATGGACTGGAGGGTGGACTGGAGGGTGGACTGGAGGATGGACTGGAGGGTGGACTGGAGGATGGACTGGAGGATGGACTGGAGGATGGACTGGAGGATGGACTGGAGGATGGACTGGAGGGTGGACTGGAGGGTGGACTGGAGGATGGACTGGAGGATGGACTGGAGGGTGGACTGGAGGATGGACTGGAGGGTGGACTGGAGGGTGGACTGGAGGATGGACTGGAGGATGGACTGGAGGATGGACTGGAGGATGGACTGGAGGGTGGACTGGAGGGTGGACTGGAGGGTGGACTGGAGGATGGACTGGAGGATGGACTGGAGGATGGACTGGAGGGTGGACTGGAGGATGGACTGGAGGATGGACTGGAGGATGGACTGGAGGGCAGACTGGAGGATGGACTGGAGGATGGACTGGAGGGTGGACTGGAGGATGGACTGGAGGATGGACTGGAGGGTGGACTGGAGGATGGACTGGAGGGTGGACTGGAGGATGGACTGGAGGGTGGACTGGAGGGTGGACTGGAGGGTGGACTGGAGGATGGACTGGAGGGTGGACTGGAGGATGGACTGGAGGGTGGACTGGAGGATGGACTGGAGGGTGGGCTTGTATTTACACATTTACCCGCTCTGTTTCATCGTTTTGTTATAATTTAGGTTTTCATCACAGACTCTTGCAGCGCAGCTTAACAAAATATCTTACGTTTTTGTTAAATCTCTCTACTCGCATAGTTACGTTTGCAGGAGTAGAGTTACAGCTCCTGGCCCAGTCTTCTTACTCTTATTGAGGGTTTTATTGATCCCTGTGCTAACCTGTCTCTCCCAGTTTGTTTCACCCTCCCTCTCCTCCCATTCGTCCCTCCCTCTCCTCCCATTCGTCTCTCCCTCCCTCTTTCTATCTCTCCCCTCCCACTCATTTGACTCGTCCTCTCTCTCTCCATTCGTCTCCCACCCAATCTCTCTCTCCGAATCTCGCCCTTCCTGTTTCCTTACTTTCTTCCCGTCTTTCCATTATTATCTCACGCTTTTCTTTTGTTACTTCTTTTCATCTTGCCCTCAATACTCCCTTCTCTCTCTCTTTTCTACCTTGTTTTCCTCTTTCTCCTCTTCTTTCTGCCCTCCCAGTTCCTAATTCCCTATTTATTTCTCCGTCCTTCCTTCACTCTCTTCTTCGTCCCTCATTTTTCCCTCTCGTCTCTCCCCTTTCTCCCTTTCCTTCCTCTTCTTTCTTTCGCTTTTCCCCTTCGTCCTTTCCATGGCCATCCTGAAATATAGTTCCAGACAGTTCCGAATACCGAGCCTGAACGATACCAAGGAGATTTACAGTGTAATATTCCAAGCCAATGGTCTCACGCCACACCACACCACACTACACACACACACACACACACACACACACACACACACACACACACACACACACACACACACACACACACACACTGAAAGGAAGCAGGAAGAAAGGAAGGAGATTGAGAAAATCATCACAGAAATAGGTGAAGAGAGGGACGAGATTGTAAATTTTCAGAGAATAGGGGGGTACTCGAAGGAGAGAAACCGACCAATCAAGCTGATTCTCAGGACGGAAACAGTGCGGAACAGGATCCTCCAAGAGAAACCACGATTGAAATACTCGGAAGAGTACAAGAGGGTGTTCCTAGACAGAGACAGAACAAAATCAGAACGACAGCAGCTGAGGGAGAGGACAAAAAAGCGAAAGGAGCTAGGAAAAGAGACAAGGAGGGAACCAGCAGAGGTCAGTCAGAGCAGGACAGAACAGCAAGGGCAAGCACACACACAACTACTCTCAGAACCATACAACCTATCACACCATCCCAACACACCCTACAATCCATACCCACAGCCTCCACCCAACACCAAGCTATAGAATCCCACAGTGTGCCACCAGGTCTCCCACCCTCACAGGCCCCCCAAACCACAGTGTTGGAAAGGAAACTGAAGGTATGGTACACAAACGCTGATGGAATAACAAATAAGTGGGAGGAGTGGCAAGAAAGAGTCAAAGAAGCATCACCGGACATCATAGCTCTCACAGAAACCAAGCTTACAGGTATGATAACAGATGCCATCTTTCCAACGGGATACCAAATCCTGAGGAAAGACAGAGGGAACAGGGGGGGTGGAGGAGTGGCGTTGCTGATCAAAAATCGCTGGAATTTTGATGAGCTGGAGAGAGGAGATAGCGGAGAAGAAAGTGATTACATAGTGGGAACACTTCACTCTGGAGGTCCCAAGGTGGTAATAGCAGTGATGTATAACCCACCACAGAACAGCAGGAGGCCAAGGCAAGAGTACGACGAGAGCAATAGAGCGATGGTTGACACACTGGCTAGAGTGGCCAGAAGAGCTCATGCATGCAGGGCAAAGCTCCTGATCATGGGTGACTTTAACCACAAGGAGATAGATTGGGAGAACTTGGACCCACATGGGGGCCAAGATACTTGGAGGGCTAAGATGATGGAGGTGGTACTGGAGAACTTCATGTACCAACACGTAAGGGACACTACAAGAGAGAGAGGAGAGGATGAACCAGCAAGGCTGGACTTAGTATTCACCTTCAGTAGTGCAGATATCGAGGACATCACATATGAAAGACCCCTTGGGGCCAGTGACCATGTGGTTGTAAGCTTCGAATACACAGTAGAGCTACAAGTGGAGGGAGAAGCAGGAAGGCCAGGACGAATGAAGCCAAACTACAAGAAAGGGGACTACACAGGAATGAGGAACTACCTGAACGGGGTTCAGTGGGACAGAGAACTGGCAGGGAAGCCAGTTAATGAGATGATGGAATATGTAGCAATAAAATGCAAGGAGGCTGAGGAGAGGTTTGTACCCAAGGGTAACAGGAGTAATGAAAAAGCCAGGATGAGCCCATGGTTTACCCAAAGGTGCAGGGAGGCAAAAACCAAGTGTGCTAGGGAATGGAAGAAATATAGAAGGCAAAGGACCCAGGAGAATAAGGAGAACAGTCGTAGAGCCAGAAATGAATATGCACAGATAAGAAGGGAGGCCCAAAGACAATATGAAAATGACATAGCAGCGAAAGCCAAATCTGACCCGAAACTGTTGTACAGCCACATCAGGAGGAAAACAACAGTCAAGGACCAGGTAATCAGGCTAAGGAAGGAAGGAGGAGAGACAACAGGAAATGACCGGGAAGTATGTGAAGAACTCAACAAGAGATTCAAAGAAGTGTTCACAGAGGAGACAGAAGGGACTCCAGAAAGACGGAGAGGTGGGGCACACCACCAAGTGCTGGACACAGTGCACACAACCGAGGAAGAAGTGAAGAGGCTTCTGAGTGAGCTAGATACCTCAAAGGCAATGGGGCCAGATAACATCTCCCCATGGGTATTGAGAGAGGGAGCAGAGGCGCTATGTGTACCCCTAACAACAATATTCAATACATCTATCGAAACAGGGAGATTGCCTGAGGCATGGAAGACAGCAAATGTAGTCCCAATCTTTAAAAAAGGAGACAGACATGAAGCATTAAACTACAGACCAGTGTCACTGACATGTATAGTATGCAAAATCATGGAGAAGATTATCAGGAGAAGAGTGGTGGAACACCTAGAAAGGAATGATCTCATCAACAGCAGCCAGCATGGTTTCAGGGACGGGAAATCCTGTGTCACAAACCTACTGGAGTTCTATGACATGGTGACAGCAGTAAGACAAGAGAGAGAGGGGTGGGTGGATTGCATTTTCTTGGACTGCAAGAAGGCGTTTGACACAGTTCCACACAAGAGATTGGTGCAAAAACTGGAGGACCAAGCAGGGATAACAGGGAAGGCACTACAATGGATCAGGGAATACTTGTCAGGAAGACAGCAGCGAGTCATGGTACGTGGCGAGGTGTCAGAGTGGGCACCTGTGACCAGCGGGGTCCCGCAGGGGTCAGTCCTAGGACCAGTGCTGTTTCTGGTATTTGTGAACGACATGACGGAAGGAATAGACTCTGAGGTGTCCCTGTTTGCAGATGACGTGAAGTTGATGAGAAGAATACACTCGATCGAAGACCAGGCAGAACTACAAAGGGATCTGGACAGGCTGCAGAACTGGTCCAGCAATTGGCTCCTGGAGTTCAATCCCACCAAGTGCAAAGTCATGAAGATTGGGGAAGGGCAAAGAAGGCCGCAGACGGAGTACAGTCTAGGGGGTCAGAGACTACAAACCTCACTCAAGGAAAAAGATCTTGGGGTGAGTATAACACCAGGCACATCTCCTGAAGCGCACATCAACCAAATAACTGCTGCAGCATATGGGCGCCTAGCAAACCTCAGAACAGCATTCCGACATCTTAATAAGGAATCGTTCAGGACCCTGTACACCGTATACGTTAGGCCCATATTGGAGTATGCGGCACCAGTTTGGAACCCACACCTAGCCAAGCACGTAAAGAAACTAGAGAAAGTGCAAAGGTTTGCAACAAGACTAGTCCCAGAGCTAAGAGGTATGTCCTACGAGGAGAGGTTAAGGGAAATCAACCTGACGACACTGGAGGACAGGAGAGATAGGGGGGACATGATAACAACATACAAAATACTGAGAGGAATTGACAAGGTGGACAAAGACAGGATGTTCCAGAGATTGGACACAGTAACAAGGGGACACAGTTGGAAGCTAAAGACACAGATGAATCACAGGGATGTTAGGAAGTATTTCTTCAGCCACAGAGTAGTCAGTAAGTGGAATAGTTTGGGAAGCGATGTAGTGGAGGCAGGATCCATACATAGCTTTAAGCAGAGGTATGATAAAGCTCACGGCTCAGGGAGAGTGACCTAGTAGCGATCAGTGAAGAGGCGGGGCCAGGAGCTCGGACTCGACCCCCGCAACCTCAACTAGGTGAGTACAACTAGGTGAGTACACACACACACAATCACTGAACACAGCCCGTGCAGCGAGACCCTGCCTAGTCAAGCTTGTGCATATTCTAGAAAACGTTTAATATTTTCTAACCAGACTAATCCTAGAACTGGGAGGAATATATTCCGAGGAGGTTTAGGGTAGTCAACCTGACGACCTTGGAGAAGAAAAGGAAAGGATAATGGGAGACATAATCGTGACGTTCGATATATTAAGAGGAAATGACAAGGCAGATAGGAATAAACTTAAAAAAAAAAAGACGACGACCAGAGACAAGGCATACGAGAGTAAGTTAAACGCAGAGATGAGTTCAAGGAAGGTTAGGAAATGCTTCCTTACCAGAATGTTACCATCACTATCCTAACAGTTTCTTCATATCTCCCTACAATTCCTAAGAGTTTAATAAATTATTTAGAAAACGGACAAGTTCATAACTGAGGGCTGAGGGACTGATTGATAACTTCGAACTCCTTATCTTCCGCCTTTCTCTGTGTTAGACTGAAGGAGCCACTGGCTAGTGAAACGTTTCCAGAATAAAGATACCCAATTTTTTCACAAGTGTCTCATTTATCACAACTCCTAAGAAGGCAACTCACTATCCATATTCATTACAGAGACCTGAGAGGAAGGTGTGAGGCGGTCCAGCCTCCCACTGAGTTACGAGCCTTCTACAGGTAGTGGTTGGCGGACTTCCTCACGTGCGGTGTTGCAAACTTATCAGAATATACGTTGCATCTTCCTAAAACAAGACAGGTAGTGGTAGCTTTGTCTGCCAGGGGAATATGTCTTGTGACGGGGGTGTTAGTGAAGTCCCGTTCAGTGGCTGGTCTACCTGTGACGGAGATCCACCCAGCTGTCCCGTGTACCAGCCTGCCTACCTCATCGCTTTGGTATACAGCTCGTTCGCTTATTCCACGCCTCTTTCCACTACTGCATCGTTAATCAAGTCCTTGGTGGTCAGGTACACTACCTCCAGACCTAGTTTGGTTCTTTTGCTGCTGCTGCTGTTACCGTTGCTCCTTCATTTGTTGCTGCTCTTCCCATCTTTATTAAACAAAACTGGATATACCGGCTGTTTCTTCTGTTGCTGCTCTTCCTGCTTCTGAAGCTGATGCAGGCGCTGCTGTTGCCCCGGCTGTTTCTCTGTTAGCAGCATGGACATATCCTACCGTGACAAGTGCAGTTGTCTGCTAACTGCCTAAAAGTGGTCTTCTGTAATACGTACGTTACTCCACCCGTCACTGCGACCATCTACTCCATTGCTGAATGCGAGCATGAGGTTAAATGTGGTTCCCACAGCTTCATCAAGTTTGCTTCCTCTGAATTTATGATTCCTCCTAGACAACGCAGAAATATTGACGATCGAATAAATACTCTTACTATTTAAGCCAAAAAACGGCTTCGAAGACAATTGTCATCCCAATACGGGTGTCGAATACGACCCACTTAATGTTGCCGGCTGTATGACGAGAGCCTAGGCAAAGCGATGGTGTCAAAGGAGACATGTGAAGATCGGCAGCAAAGTGATCGTTGGCTTACCGGTGCTGAATAGTGAACTGAGGTGCGTAGGGTGAACCATCTGCCAAATCTAGTTGGTACTTAATAAGTGGAAGGCATTCTTCATCCTATCTGATCATCGTCAGCACGTCGTTGTCCTCTTTTACACTGTGAGGCAGGTGTTATTCCTGAACCCATGTTGGTGTTCAATGAGGATATTCGTATTCTCCAAGTGTTTAGCTAGTCACATCCATTATACTGCAGTACATTCATCGCATATGTGCGTATGTATTTGCGTATCTCATAGCTACCATGAACATCCTGCGATTCCCTTGACCACTATTCCACAGCATCTGCTCCTCTCCCACAAGTCACCGTGTCCAAAAATATATTCTTAGATTAAAATTCCGCTCCAGAATATCGCTTACGCCCCGCACGTTCGAGTATCTCTACCACGGACTTCAGGATCTCGATGGAAAATTCTACTCCAGTGTTGGCCGCATGTGCAAGTGTCTCCACGATAGACTCCAGAATCTCCAAGTCTAACCCCACGACCTTCACGCGTGTCATGATTCTTCTCACTACTGTTCCTCGCCCTGCGTGTCTACGTGTCCAAGTGTGGTCAACCATCTCATCTCATAGCTTGCCCAACTTGGACAATTTTCTGGGTGAATGCATTCACTGTGCGGTGTTCTTGAAGAGTGCGGGACCTGAGCGAGGAGTTGTGTGCCATGCATACTCACCACTTAATTTTCTCCCTTTATACCGGGACAGACTGGGTGTGCAAGGGTCATCCCTACTTGTAGTCAACTTGTAGTCGAATCAAGGAGTCTTAGATCCACCTCGTGATCCTGTCCTGATGAATCAGGCTGTCAGTGCTAACAGCATGCAACCCAACGTAGGTACCACAGCCAGGCTGATCAGGAAATGACCTGAGTTACTTATCATGCTTCTCATCATTCCCACACTCCCTCAGCCAACATTCCCACACAACAAACCGTCCAGAGTTGTTGGAATGAAGCCTCTAAGGTTACAGTAACTAATGAACCCAAAGTGGAATGCTGCAGTTAATGATACACAAGATTGGACTGGCAACACAGACCAGGTATGCTAAATCAAACACACACAATACACAACAAAGGCCAGGTATGCTAGATCAAACACACACAACAGAGGCCAAGTATGCTAGATCAAACACACACACAACAGAGGCCAGGTATGCTAGATCAAACACACACACAACAGAGGCCAGGTATGCTAGATCAAACACGCACACAACAGAGGCCAGGTATGCTAGATCAAACACACACAACAGAGGCCAGGTATGCTAGATCAAACACACACACAACAAAGGCCAGGTATGCTAGATCAAACACGCACAATACACAACAGAGGCCAGGTATGCTAGATCAAACACACACACAACAAAGGCCAGGTATGCTAGATCAAACACGCACAATACACAACAGAGGCCAGGTATGCTAGATCAAACACACACACAACAGAGGCCAGGTATGCTATATCAAACACACACACAACAGAGGCCAGGTATGCTAGATCAAACACGCACAATACACAACAGAGGCCAGGTATGCTAGATCAAACACACACACAACAGAGGCCAGGTATGCTAAATCAAACACACATAATACACAACAGAGGCCAGGTACGCTACATCAAACACACACAATACACAACACAGGCCAGGTTTGCTAGACCAAACACACACAATACACAACACAGGCTAGGTTTGCTAGACCAAACACACACAATACACAACACAGGCCAGGTTTGCTAGACCAAACACACACAATACACAACACAGGCCAGGTTTGCTAAACCAAACACACACAATACACAACACAGGCCAGGTTTGCTAGACCAAACACACACAATACACAACAGAGGCTGGTATGGTAGTTCAAGAACGTGCCATATCCAATAAAGGCCCGGGTATGCTAATTCGAGAACACACAATAATCAACTTAATATGTATATGCCAGACCATGTGCACGACAGACCCAACAGACTAGCATATTAGCCGAGTAACTACATTCAGCAAAGATCGAATATGTTGACAATGGCTACAGCATATCAAAGGAAGATGGGGAGTTATAGCTCAATATACTCAACAATAAAAAGACATACTCTTATCAAGGGATATATTATTCCCAACGAAACAAAAAATATCTATCAAAGAACACTCTTAACCAACAAGAAATAGTCTTATTAAGAGACAAAAAAACAGCCAACTTAATAAGAAATACCCTTATCAATGAAGAGAGTATACCCAACAGACTGAAATAGGAGGCAAAGGGCACTACGTACAAAAACAAGATGTGGCGGGGCATCGGAACAATGGTAGAGAAGCATTCCCCATGGTGGGGGGACGCATGGGCACAGTGATGAGGGAACATGCCCTGGGGGACGGGAAGGGGATGAAACAGCTAACCTGAACCCGTGTCATCAAGTCAAGAAGCCCCAGATGGCTACCGTTGTCCGCCTTAAAGGAGAGAGAGGGACCAGTTTCTTGCTGTATTTTTCAATGTTTACGTCCTTAAATTATACCGCTCATTTTCCTACACTCACATGTTAGAAAGCGAAGGACGTGAGTCTTATTTCCGAGCGATCTAAGGCACCAACAATACTGTTTCTGAAGGTTTATTTGTCCTGAGCTGTGTGTTTGCTGCTGGAAATCGTAAGTGTTAGTAAAAAGAGATCTGAGATGACAATACCGAGATATGGACTACCTAGATTGGTCATACAGCTAGAAGAAACTAAAGTTAACAATTACAATGTTCAAAAAGTGTAAGGCACTATACATGAAAAAAAATGGTTCCAAACCACCGCAATATTCAAACACCATTAAGATACACTAACAGTAAAGTAATTACTTTTTACCCCAAGATAGTAAATAGCGCCTCAGTTAGCAACCAACATCAAATAAGAAACCTGAGGTCTACGAAATTCCTTGTAAAAACTGTCCTGCTTTCTAAAAAGGATAAACGGGTAGGAGCCTACTGACTAAAATCAATGAACAACAACAAAAGATAGAACAGTTACACATGTTCAGAAGAACTCGGCACAATTCCGACCAACGACATGACCTCAACTCCTAAAACACTTTCAAACAGAAGATTTCAGAGTGAGCTCTCATACAAATCAAATTCAACTTTAACATCTCATAAGAGCAGTGTTGTTTGTCACGCGGTGTTAGAGGAAAGGGGAAGGGGGAGGGTGTGTGCAGAATGATTCATATGAAGTCGCTGCTTGTTTCTGGTGGCTAACCCTGAAGCTTCAGCTGAAACCTCTTTTCCTTGGAAACAAAACCATGGTGTGGTCGTACTTCCCTGTGTAGCTAAAGATAGAGGTGACTTCCTGTGGTTGAGTGCCTGGAGAGCAATGATAGATCCTTGTGAAGAGAAACGTGCCTCCGATGCTGCTGTAAAACACAGGTTAGAACTCGCTGGATTCCGTGAGCCTCCATCCACTAAAGCGTTCATTATGAACTCCAGCTACAGCACGTTTTTCTCTACTGTCCCCTTCCCACTCTTTGTCCCTCTTCCTTCCTTCCTATCCTTCCTCTTCCCATATCCCTTCCCCCAAACAATATTCTGGAAGCCCTCATTGTGACCATATCAGCTTAAGGTTAGTCATGGCTCGTACCTAAACTTTCTCCCACACCTTTCAACCCAGTGATACACACAAAAAACAACGAGGCCGCCTCCGCCAACGTTACCATAATATCATTACCACCTGTATAATTACTACCATCACAGAAATTCACGTTATATTACAAAACAACATACCCGTACAGCTAAATTTACACTCATAACAGAATAAGTGTTTACTTATGTGGCAAAGGACCGCTGCGTAACGATAACAACATAACTCTTTATAAAATGGAGATAAATCGTGATTAATATCGTTCAGGTAAATCCCACAGCCAACAGACGCAAACAGTAAATATGTAAATCTTTCGTACGTTCCTTTGTTTGCTTGTTCGCTTGCTTGTTGGCTTGATCGCTTGCTTGTTGGCTTGATCGCTTGCTTGTTGGCTTGATCGCTTGCTTGTTGGCTTGATCGCTTGCTTGTTGGTTGGTTCGTTCTCTCCTCGCTTCCTTGTGGCTTCTTCCCCCGCTTATGCATTAATGGAGCATTTGCCTGCCACCCAGGAATATATGAGGGAAGGAGGGAGGTAATGTTTACACCTTGACGAGGCCTTCAGCCAGCCGGGAAGCAGCTAAGATGTGTCCACAAAATTGCACCAGCGATGCCTCAAGCTATATTCATTATCGTAATAATGAATAAAAATTAATAAGTTACACTAAAATAATAAAACAATTATAAAATTATTATTATTTTACCACACTGGCTGGTATCCAAACAAGGTAACCAAAAGAAAAAAAATATTAATCATTTAATGTCTTGCGAGAAATGTACAGACATCACAGTACAATGATCCTCCGACCCGCTATATCCAATCAAAATAATAATAATAAATAATAACATTAATAATCATTAAAAAAAAGCAAAAATTTGCTGGAATAACAAGAGCAATAACAGTAATAGCAAGAATATATAGCTAGTGAGGTCATTTATGTTACTTGTTCTTTGGTTCAAGTGGAGAGGTTAAGTGCAAAGGCAACTGTATGAGGTAATCAAGGCTAAGTGGCCCCCGTGTGATGGCTCTTACTTGTGTAGTGACGGCAGCCGTGTCCTTGTGTAGTCTAGGTGAGTTGGTCGCAGGAGGAGGTAGACGACACGGAAAGAGGAGAGGGGAGGGGAAAGAAGAATGAGGAGGGAAAAGAGAGGGGAGGGAAGTCTAGATGTGTTGGTCTCAGGAGATAGAGGACAGGGACAGAGAAGAGGGGAGGGAAAAGAGGAATGAGGAGGGAAAGAGAAAAAGGGGGAAGGGAAATAGAGAGGACAGGGAAGGGGGAAAACTGAGGGGAAGAGCAAACGGAAGAGGACCTTATACAGCGCTTGCAAAATGGGAGGAATTCGGGTTTCTAATCTCAGGAAGGGAAGAATAGCTGCAATTCCTTGGACCAGGAGCCTTTCACTGACCAGAAAGAGATACCCCCTCTCCCCCTCCATCCCTCTTACAGTGAAGCTGGTGTTGGACATCGTGACTGCAGATCAACATGATCTTTATGAAGTTACTCCACAAGTGCGATATTTTTTTATTCTTGCAGTGATTTTAGTCGCAGTGTTTTGTTCTCTCTGCTGTTCTTCCCTTAGCTATATTCTCTGGTATCCTTATGTTCTTGTTCTCACCGAGTTTGTTCCTGAAATTTGTGTCAATGACCTCGTTGTTCTCATTCTCTCTAGTTCGTACTAATTTTGTTCTTCGCGGCCTCGTGTTCCTCGTCCTCTTACCCGACTATTCTTGTTCTTACTGAGGCAGCGGTGGTGGTAGTGATGACATGTACCCTTGTTAAAATATTACACACCGTTCAAGACTGAAGATGAACATATCTCTAGGCTGAGGGACTGACCACTCCAAAATATTCAATGTTAAAGTTATCAAGGGAGCGCAGTTGGGATTAACAAGATAAGTTAAAGGCAAGATAAGTTAAAGGCATTCTATATAATTATTATCATTGCAAGACAGCTGTTGAATGTTTGTTTTTCGGGCACACTGGATAAATATCCAAAGATAAATGACCTGTACGAGAAGGTCCAAATAAAATCACCGTCTGCTGAGGTAAAAACAAGCCATAGGACAGGGATCCGAAAAAAATGGCCTTCGACAGCAGGAGGGAGCAGGAAGAGAGGGAGTGAGGCGAGCAGAAGAGATAACCAAATAAGGTGGTAGCAGTTAGTGGCTAACGAAGGAGATGTGGGCGGAAAACAGTCTGGCAGGTCCCTCAGAGAGTGTTGAACGA
Source organism: Cherax quadricarinatus (assembly GCF_038502225.1). NCBI lineage: Eukaryota > Metazoa > Arthropoda > Malacostraca > Decapoda > Parastacidae > Cherax > Cherax quadricarinatus. The sequence goes on from NC_091324.1 coordinate 31,250,917, forward strand.
TGAGAAAAGAAGAATTACAATTTTAGATTTAGTTAGGAATACACTGCTACATTTCCTGACGATAAGACAATAAATTAATTTGTATACTAGTTACAGCAGAGCATTGAAGAGGGGGAAAAAAAAAGGGGGCAGGTCGTTAAAAAAAATGGAAGAGACTAAAAGTAATGTAAACACGCCTGACTCAAGTAAGTGGCTAAACTTCCTCCAGGAAAAACGAAGTTCTTAAAAACTTAGAGACTCCCTTAGAAGCTCCCTAAGCTTCTGCAGCCCAAGTAAGCAATTCAAGGAAAGTGTAACGCAACAAGGTTGAAACCCTGGCTTTACCCTTTCCTCAAGCAGGCAGGCAGGGTGGTGGTGAAGGCGGCAACAAATAAACTCATTTGCAAGGAAACAAAACAGTCAAGGTCATCATCACAGCGGCACACTCAGCTGCAAGATAGCGATCTCACCTCTCTTAAGATCTCTCCCGCTTAGCTTTCAAACAGAAGCAGCCACCAAGCTAACTCCAATGAGCTATCTACCAATGCTGGGATTGCTAGAAAGGCTTCTACAATGAACTCCACAAAGCACTCCTGTCTTTAGATAGTAATTATCAAGATTCTAACGACCCACCTAGCAGCGGTGGTAGTAATACAAGAACGGCATCTTCAAAAAAATTCACTCTACCACCCCAGTCTTCTAATTACGTCGCCTCTCATAAAACAAAAATTACTAGGGAAAACGGCAGGAACGATTATCTTTGTGTTAAGACTCAACTCTCATATATATATATATATATATATATATATATATATATATATATATATATATATATATATATATATATATATATATATATATATATATATAGGCAGCAGAGGATAGAGGTAAGCAAGATCTCGTGTTCGACTGTCAAACAGCGTGGGGGAAGCACTAGTCACGTCACTCACTCCAGTCACCAAGCAATGTAGAGGGCGAGGCGAGGTTGCCTGGGTATAGAGGCTGCCAGTTCATTCCACGTTGACTCATCATATTTACGCCTTTCAGAAGATGACGCATTATACATTACTCACCGACTCACATAACTAACTCTAGGAACCATCCATGAAAACACTACCATCCTGTCAGAGGAATGAGAAATAAAAGGCTGTCAAATGTTCTGCGCTGGCAAAATTGCTAATTTTTCCTTTCTCTCAAGAACATCTAAGATGCTTATCAACATCTAAAATGTTCATAAACATCTGAAATGTTCATGAGACAGAAACTTCTAGTGACTTGCATATGCATCTTCACTGCTGCATCTAAAAGAACGTCAAGATATAGGTTAGCTGTGATTGACTAGTCTAGGCATCACATACGTATTCGATCAGCAACCTGAATACAAGAACAGTAACGAAACAACACTCCCACGATCTCTTGAAAGTATATTGAATAAAATTTCGATTTATGCTGGAAAAATACGAAATCACGAATGTGGCATTAACACGAAGTTCACCACAGACCAAACAATCATCCAGTGTTTCATTCCAGCTTATGATTTCCCCCGGCCACGTTACTGTAAGAGTTTCACTCTTCATCAGAACTGTGGCGTGAATGTGTCATCAGACCAGGGCGGCCCAGACCTGGTTGTCACATTGCCTTGAGGGAGACACTACTTAGGGAGACAGCTGCGGCAGCCTTCACACAGTTGACTGTATTTTCCTACGATAAACAGCTCCGCGGTAATATACGCTTCCCGGCTATTACCTCGCTAATACCTCAAGATGAATTTGTAACAAACGAAGACCTGATTACCCCTCATTTTCCAGGCATTGTATGATCCCTACCTGCTTAGCGTTTCCCCATGAATATAATATGCAACTGTCAATATTACGTCGTTACCTCATATGAAAAAAAAAAAGATTGAGGAAAAACAAGAGGTAAGATAACATTTTACCACAGTGACGGGAACTCCCACGCAAGTCTCCACTCCAAGTTGCATATTATTGTAACATAAAAAAAATACGTGTATATTCAGGTCAAGGATGGACACACACACTCAGGTATGTCATTTATGCTTCAAAAACCATCAGCTGAACACAGCTCTGCCTAGCTGTTCATGATCCGGAATCTGGGCTCCTGCGATACGGTCCAAGGTCTCCTTGTTATATACCCTAAACACACTATAGATGCAGTAACAGGTTTGTGCTCATGCTCTCACATTAGGGACAAAGGTGAACTGAGTTACTTCAACTGTATTTAAAAAAAATAAGCACCTTCATTTAAGGGAGTAAAGCGGTGCTTTAAAAGTCTAGCTCTCAGAGTCAACACTGATTTCCACAACACTGACACACGTGAACATGAAGGGGAACACTAATCTGTGACCACTGTGTCAAGTCGACCTGCGTATTACACTCGACCTCCACCTCACTATACTCCACCTCATCACATTCTACCTCCACCTTACCACATTCTACCTCCACCTCCTGCTCTCGACCTCACTTTCCCTCTCTCAACAGGGAGCGTCATTAGCCTAGATTCCCTCAAGCCATTGTCTAACCGAGTTCCTTTGGCCACACATTGCCATTACCATTACCACCATTAATTACTATCACCATTTACGACAGCAATATTATGTATACAATTACCAGCATTCACGTCAACAGAATTATGCATACATTAGTCTCCGGAAACACGTATATCATAACCATTAGTAACGTGCATACACATTACCACATTTTTTTGTGCCTTCAATGCACATTTTATAATTCAGAAGAGTAGGTCTGAGAGCGGGTCAAGGGAGCATTGATCTCTGGAACAATTAAGAGATAAATCACTAAACCAAGACCATCACTGCTGTTACAATAACACCAGTAATAAAAACATTACTTTCATATCACTCCGCTCAAGAACCTTACGTTCTTGCCTAAGACACGAAGACAGAAGTAGAACTAGAAAAGAAGACAGTTCTCAGCAGATAGCCTCGGTGCAGACGCTCTGATATCTGTCATTCCCATGTACATATTTTTCTTGTGTTACGTGCATAACAGACTTTATACACATTACAAAACCCAAGGTAGTGCATTCCACCCTGTTTATATACCTGATTTCTCATGAATCCAGTTCTCCTTTAGTCTTTTTCCTTCCTCCCTCATCCACTGCTTCTCTTTCCCTTCCCCTCTCCCTCCTCCCCTTCACTCCCTCCTTCCATCCATCTCTATCCATCACCCCTGGTTTGGTTATTCCTCGTGTGTTTCCGTACTCAGCTGCGGTATGAACACCAATAACACAAATCCCTCTATTAATCTCCTAACCCTCGGCTCTCTCTCACCTCTCACTTGCTACATCTATTCATCTTATTAATGTGACTTACCGGCTACTTACTTCCTTTATCTAGCTCTTGCTGCTCATACTGATGCTGCGCTACTGCTACTTAATATTAGTAGGTGATGCTATTGCTATTTATAAATAAGATAATCAAAATAAGCGCTAAACCCGAGAGGTTCATGCAGCGCTGTAAAGTCACACACTTGTAAATGGTCAAAGTCGGACCGAAACGTCGTCGTAAGCTTGTCTCCTATGTGCGGGTTACTTGTGGATTGTTCCGGTCACGATATTGTTCCTTTTTGTTATTTGAGGTTATGATTATAACAATTCTTTTTTTTAAAGTGGATGCTGGTGTTCCTCCTGGTGCCCTCGAGGTTGCTTGAGATTTTCCCTGAGTCACGTTACCGTCTCAGGCAATGCTTTCACTCGTCCCGTTTGATCAGTCTCTCTGACTCACTAACTGGCTCTTCGCTCCCACTTTCGTATGATTATATATATTATCAGTGGTTTCCTCTGTCAATATATTGGCCATCTACTGTGGTTCATCTGTTTGTGACTTCCTTCTGCACGTTCGTTTACGTCTATACGGGAAGAAGGGAAGAGAGGAAGGGAAGAGGATGGAACGGACGGGAAGAGAAGAGAGGGGAAGGAAGACAAGAGAGAGAAAGGAAGAGAAGAGAGGGGAAGGAAGAGAAGAGAGGGGAAGGAAGAGAAGAGAGAGAGAGGGAGAGAAGAGAGGGGAAGGAAGAGAAGAGAGGGGAAGGAAGAGAAGAGAGGGGAAGGAAGAGAAGAGAGGGGAAGAAAGAGAGGGGAAGGAAGAGACGAGAGGGGAAGGAAGAGATGAGAGGGGAAGGAAGGGAAGATAGGAGATAAAAGGGAAAAGGTGACGGGGAGAAGAGAAATAATGGAAGTACACGGAGTGGAAGGGAAAGTACATGAGAACGAAAAGGAAGAATAGGAATACACGGGAATGGAAAGGAAGAGGAATACTTGGGGAAGGATATAAAGCATAGGAAACACAGATAACAGAAGACTACAATTTATAACGAGGTGGGAGAGAGAGAGAGAGAGAGAGAGAGAGAGGTGGAGGGGAGGCGTGGTAAGGGGTGAAGGAAGTGCTGGAGTGTACAGTAATTGCCACCACGTATTAACTCATCATGCTGGCTAATACCTCTCACTGTCTGGCGACCTCACGGCTGACTCATGGCACCACTAATGCTACTGCTGCTCTTTATTTAAATGTAGAACATGCTACAGAAAAGCCAAAGTTACCTACTCTCAGTGGTGCAAGACCAAAGAGGAAAACAACAAAGTCAGGAAAGTCAGGAGTCGTTCTCTAGCTCTGCTTCGAGAAGACCAGGATATCTAGGGTGTTACGAGAGAGACGGTGCTACTGTGTGTCACAGTTTAACTGTGACACACAGTAGCTGTAGAAAGATACTTCTTTGGCCGTCCTCACAGCGCATATAACAAAGAGTATTGTTGTGATGTAAACGGTTTACAGAACTGACAAGCTGAAGAATGAGACACTTGTGTAATATTTGGGAATCTTTATTGAGGGAACGTTTGACCAGCCAGTGGCTTCTTCAGTCCAGTACAGAGAAGAGCGGTGGAAGATGAGGGGAAGTTTGAGGTAATCAGTCCATCAACCTGGAGTCGATGTGTTCAGTAGATCGATGGACTGAAGAAGCCACTGGCTGGCGAAACGTTTCCTCAATAAAGATTCCCAAATGTTGCACAAGTGTCTCATTCTCGGAGAGTATTGTTTCCAAACAATTAAGAGACGGCGGGGTATCCCCATCTACCAGATCGCGTCAGGAAACAATTATTCTGTTTCCTGACGAATCTAACGTAACATGAGCTCCTCTCCCGTCTATATAATTTAGTTCTGTGCGGTGTGCACTAGACCTAAATTTTAATATTTATTATTACATAAATCCAATTTAAAATACCTATTTAATTTTGCTTTTATAGATCATTCACAAACAGACGCACGTAAACGCGTTACACAACGAACATTGTATTTCCAGGAGGGTTTACTGAAGTATCACATTGCCACACAGAGGATGAGTTCACATATAACAAATTCCGCCGTGATATGGGGCATGTCAATATCATGAGCATATAACATGTTCTAGCATGCAAAAGCACTTTCCGTAGATATATGGCAAGTTTATCCATGATATGAAAATTACACACATGACAATTTCTACTGTACGGTAGCTAGATAAGATGGTCAATCAAACCATGACTTAGATTTAAAAAGGGAAAGTGGGTGTCAAGAGGTAATGGGAAGGATACAGAGCTGAGGTTGTGATCACATATTAGATGAATAATTATAACACGAAATCAATGGAACGGGAAATGGAGAGTTTGGGGAGTGTGTATAGTGACCTGTGCCTCGCTAGGCTGGCAAATAAATTAAGAGAGAAAGTGAAAGTTCATTAGAAGAGGTCTAAACAATATAATTATCCAAGATAAAGACTGGCACTGTATTCAGACCATCAAATGTGTTTTCTAGGCGTCAAAAGCGAAGCAAGAGAAAGTTATATTTACCAATAGAAAAAGGCCGAGGAAACGCCATTCAAGACTCAAGTTTAACGAGGAAAAATATTAAGGCGTTATTAGGCAATGTTCAAGAGAAGGAACGTTAGAAGTGCCGTGGATGTTGCACAAGTCGAATTGGATGGTAGTGTTATCCATGAAGGGATCTGTGTCAAGGGCGTAGGCGCAAGGAAGTTATTACTACGACGGATATTAGAGTCAACCTGCTGCTGGTAACAGCATATCATGCTGCTTCTCCTCCTCTTCCTCCTCCTGCGATAGCACCTATTACTGCTCCTGCTGCATCAGTCGCTGATAGTACTACTCTCGCTCCTGTTGCAGCTGCTGGTGTTGATGTTGCAGCCATTACTACTGCTGGTGGTCTTTTGCTTCCTCCAATAGTACAATTAGGCCTTGATAACAAAAAAGACACAATACCGTGACTGGAGCGATACACAAATAACCTGCACATAAAAGAGGAGCTTACGACGACGTAAATGGTCCAAGTCGGACCGAAACGTCGTCGTAAGCTCCTCTCTTCTATGTGCGGGTTATTTGTGTATACGCCTTGATGCCGGTGAAGGACCCTTGACCAAAAGAACAGTAATTACCCTTGAATCAAACCTGATTATTTCCCATTCTCTAGGAACTATGACCCCACGGGGTCAGCATTTCCCGTGAAAATGATTATAATACAAGGTACGATGGATACATAAGTACACGGAGGGGCGAGCACGCAGGCACACCAACGAGGAGATTACATACACACATACGCGTGCGTGCCAGAAACGTGAAGAGCAAAGCTAATGGAGGCAACAATTTTAAAACGTTTTAGCCAACACGTGAGGCAATCAACAAGAATGAGAGGTGAGGACGAGCTGGCAAGACCTGGGTAACAAGTATACACTCTGGCAGAGTGGAAACCTATACTTAGACAAAGTTGCCCCTTGCTGACCAGGCTTTTATCGTCTCCTATTTTGACAGTGTTTTAATAGCTTGCCGGTTTTACAACCTCTTCTCCAAGACTCGGCTAAATAGAGTACTTAATGTTTAACACAACTATAGAGTATTGTTTGTTTAACACAAAATAATTTTAAAGTCATTACTAATTTGCAGTGTTATGTTTTCCAGGTGTAACATGTATATTCTCTTTATAAGTGTAGTGTATTAAATACTGAATATGCTAATGATTCCAGTACCCCTTATGAGAGTACATTCTAAACTCATCACATGGGCCTAACAGACTACAGAATACCGCTGTAGCCTGCTACACAGTACTGAATTAGTCGGGATGTGAATACTATGTGGGGATGCGGACCGCTTATACACACAGTTTAGTTAACCAGGTGGTCAAGCCTGGTTAACTAAACTGTCTCCAGTTTCACCAGGAGAAACAGGAGACAGTACAGACTAGGAGGAAACTAAAAACATAACAGCCTTCAGCGGTATTCGTTAGGCTAAAAAAAAATATTAACAGCCTTCAGAACACGCAGAACTGGCGTGCAGATTAAATATATTCAGAACCTTGAAATTCTTCAAAGGACTACAGCCAGTCAAGTCCTAGCGCTGATAGATGTACGATATGAGAGACTTAAGAGGTATGACATCTGTTAGACATGCCTCCTCAGGAACAAGGGAAGACAAGGAAGCAGGAAAACACACGAGTCACATTGTCTTAGGGCAGTACGAAAATTGAACAGACCGAACAAGTGGGGGAAAACATAGTTTTAAGAATAGGTACGATAGGACTCAAGATGCCATAAAACAGAAATGCCAATGAGTACTCGAACAAATTCGAAGTTCCCGAGCGAACGGCATTATGGAGTACCTGAGAAAATGGTGGAAGGAAGCCACATGTAGATTAATCATCACCCGGAGAGCAGCAATTAAGATAGAAAATAAACCTCTGGAGCAATCGGAAATTTAAAGAAGTGAAGGGAAACAAACGAATGACGTTGGCGGTGCGTACCAAGAATGCAATTACAAGAATGACACCCAGGAATCTAACGAAGCGTTCAAAACAATATATACACAACATATGCTCGACCAATCTCGAAAACGCAGCATCAGCGAGGAGCTCACGCTAATGAAAAACAATGAATCAAGGTCTAAAGGTTTGCTATAAATGTGGCACCGGAAATTACAAAGAAGAGTTGCGATGAAAGACTCGGCGAACAGGAAATCACGTCGACTTAGAACTGGAGCAAGAGAGGAGTTATAGTTACAATATATGAAATACGAGTACTCAGGAGAATAGACAGGATAGACAAGGACAAACTGCTTAACACTAGAGCAGAAATAAGGAACTGAATACTCAGATGACTCAAACATCAGAAAACAGAGCGAGAGAAGAGGAGCAAACCAGAGAGCGACAGTACAAGCTGAAATATGCCAAAGATTCATAGGATACTATGAATTCAGTTCAAGCCAGCCAACAGAAGTTAAAGGGCAGTCCCAAACTGTGTCGCTCAAACCTCACCAACATAACAATGTAATTATACAAACGTCGAGTGCGAATAAAGCCTTCGCGTGTTCCCACCCCTGGTATAAAGATCTGTCTAGCTCCAATTATCGTTGATACGACACATCAACACTTAGATAAGAATCACATATGTGAGCATTTATGCTTCCTAGTTTCTTGCTAACTAATCTTCCACTTTTCTCCTTTTTCCTGCTCCTGCTACCATATATCTATTCCTTCTTCCTCCTCTTTTTCGACGAGCTAGTTTGGCACCAAAACCTCATGATGCCTGCGACATGAGGAAGACAGAGGATCTCTGTGCCAGTCTCTCCCTTTCTCCCTCCACGTCTCTCCTTGTTTGTGGCTCTACCAAGCGAGTCTTTGATGCCTTAATGACGTCCACTGTAAGGCATATTGAATGATGGGGGACCTAGAGGAGAAGGCTAACGGTGTTAGGTGCCTACTAATGAAATACAGTAATATGGGAGGGAAGGAATCCCGCAAGAAGGGGTAAAGCAACGACGAGAAATGGCAGGAGCGGAAGGTTGCAGGACAGGAAGAATGCTACAGGATTCTATAACAAGGAAACGAAAGATCGTCTTCAAAGGATACTGAAGGTGGTGCAAGGATGAAAAATGTAAATGACGCATGAAATAACTGGGAGAGAGGGGGAGACCTACCAGGTGGTCTTTTAATTAACGAGATGATACGACACAACCTATAGTTTACGTGTATGTTACCTGCAGGACCGTCCTCTAAAAAACTTGTACCTTTGTTCGAACAATATTTCTTATATCTGCTGGTAAGAGGTCACAGAGTCGTGGACCACGGCCGTTAATTTTTTTTTTTTTCCTAGCTGTAGTTATTGGATCCCCGCTCTTCATCGGATTTATTCTGCAGTGGAACATACCACCACTAAACGTCCTTTTCTCACAGAAGCAGTTGAAATCTGACACCACTGTAAGTTACGTTATTTTCCTTTACCCACTGAAGAGGCAACTTGCGTGCTTATTTTTACAGTAAATAAACAGAGTTTTGGAGCAGGGAGAAGAAGCACTAGGACTGAGCAGGAGACTCTTGCAGTAAGGAAGAAGCGAGTCTAAGCGAGAGAAAACGAGGCTTTTAAGAGAAGAGATGAAAGACTAGAGAAGACGACTCGAGAAGAGGGGAGAAGGGGAAGGGAAGTTCTAGGGATCGGGAAGAGTCTCTGGGGTAAGGGAGAATAAATAATTCTAGAGGAGGAGGAGATACTTTAAGGAAGATTATCATAGGCTTCAAGGGAGAACATGAGGGAACACGACATAGTGAAGACAGGAAGGAAGAAAGGGGTGAAGGCAGAATAGAGGGGCTAAGGATGAAGGGAGAGGTGGGGGAACATGAGGGGTATGGGTAGCAATGTGGGACACTGCCTGTGGAAGGTACGGGGGAAGGGGGGTGTGGAGGACGAAAAGCAGCAGGTGTGTTTCCTAACGCGGATGTCTTGTACGGTTTCCATCAAGACAAGGACCACCACACAACACGTCTCTCGTAACACTATACCACCCTACCAACACCGTACCACCCCACCAACACAGTACCACCCCACCAACACAGTACCACCCCACCAACCCCGCACGGCCACAACTCACTGCATTGTACCGCCCCACACCACATCTCAACACAGTACACCATCAAGCTTCACTGTACTACACTACACCACACAAGTGAAGCCACACCACATGTCAGACCACATTCAAGAGGCTCGACAGAAAGTGCAAAATACCCTAGTGAAAAGAAAAGGTGCAATGAGTACACTAAGATAAAACTCGATAAGTGTAAAGTGACCAAGGCTTTTCAACACCCTCCCTTCATACAGAGGGAATTACCGACAGTCCCCTAGCTGGAACAAACACAGGCATGACAATACCGACAAACTGCGGAATAAAAATAAATGCAACACCTGGAATATTTAATTAGCAGACGTTTCGCCCACTGGAGACTTTTTTGTTGATTCATTTGTGTTTATACCACATGAGGGAATCTGCTGTCTTCAAGAGGATGTGATGTCAGACCACACCACAGGGCGTCAGAATACACCACCACCACACACTGCCAGAATACACCACACAATGCAACACCTCACACCAAACCACACAACTGTACACTACACTATCCCAAAACACTACACATTTTACCACTCTGCGTGAGTGTGCACACAAACACGAAATAGATGAAATGGAACGAACCAACACGTTTACATTTTAAGGGCTACAGAGTACAGAACTGTTAGGATCCGTCCACTAAAAACCTCGTTTGAAGGGGACTGAGGCGAGAAACTCGGTAACGAGAAGAAAACAAAACCAGAGGGGAAGCACATCGCTCAATACAGTTTTCGTCGAACAGGACAGAACAGAGAGAGAGAGAGGGAGGGAGAAAGGGAGGGGGGGGGAGGAGGGTAATTAAACCATCCAGTATGAATACAGTATATCAGACGAGCCTAGCCCACGGCCGGGCTCCGGGAGTATACTCTCAGAATTCATCAAAGGTAACGTAAAGGTATACCAGGTATCAGAATGCAACATTCTTCAACGAGAATTACATACCAGGTATTACTATTCAATATCCTTCAAGAAGAGTATCATATCAGGTATTAGCCTGAAACATCCTTCAACAACAGTATCATACCAGGTATTAGCGCTCAACTTCGTCTCAAGTTCCAGGTCTAAAGTGTGGGTACCTGGAGGTTACCTGGAGGTTATTCCGGGGATCAAAGCCCCCGCGGCCCGGTCCATGACCAGGCCTCCCGATGGATCAGGGCCCGACCAACTAGGCTGTTACTGCTGGCCGCACGCAGTCCAACGTACGAGCCACGTACGAGCCACAGCCCAGCTGATCCGGCACTGACTTTAGGTATCTGTCCAGCTCTCTCTTGAAGGCAGCCAGGGGTTTATTGGCAATTCCCCTAATGCTTGATGGGAGGCTGTTGAACAGTCTTGGGCCCTGGACACTTATGGTGTTTTCCCTTAGTGTACCAATGGCGCCCCTACTTTTCATTGGGGGCATTTTGCATCGCCTGCCCAGTCTTTTACTTTCGTAGGGAGTGATTTCTCTGAGCAGATTTGGGACCATTCCTTCCAAGATTTTCCAAGTGTAGATTATGATATATCTCTCCCTCCTGCGTTCCAACGAGTACAAGTCAAGTGCTTCCAAGCGTTCCCAGTAGTTAAGGTGCTTGACAGAACTTATACGTGCAGTAAAGGATCTCTGTACACTCTCTAGATCTGCAATTTCACCTGCTTTGTATGGAGATGTTAATGTACAGCAGTATTCCAGCCTAGAGAGAACAAGTGACTTGAAAAGGATCATCATTGGCTTGGCATCTCTCGTTTTGAAAGTTCTCATTATCCATCCTATCATTTTCTTTGCACGTAGTGAACTATCCCTTGAAACATAGTATATCTTTCCATTATATAAAACACGCTTAAATCACATTTTTTTTTTTTGAAAAAAAAAAAAAATGCAGAACCCAATCATACAAAAAAAAAAAAAAAATTAAAACATCAAGCTTCAATCACGTAAAATATTTCATTTTTTTTATCCGGGTAATAGAAAGCGACATTTTCCTGCCAAATGCATATTTTATCTTTTTTTTTTAATGCTGGACATTCCCAGCGTCGTTACTGCAAAGAGATTTGTCAAGACACGTGTGCAACAGTTGGGTACCATTATTTTGGAAACGTTTCGCCTACACAGTAGGCTTCTTCAGTTAAATAGAGGCAGCTGGTGTGGTAGTGAAATGAAGATGATGTAATCAGTCCATCAACCTTGGAGATATGAGGTGGTCAGTCCCTCAGCCTGGAGAAGAGTTCAGTTCCATGGTCTGGAACGACATCGTTCCAGACCATGGAACTGAACCACCTCAAATACTATTTCTCCAAGGTTGATGGAATGATTACATTATCTTCATTTCACTATTACACAGCTGCCTCTGCATTTGACTGAAGAAGCCTGCTGTGTAGGCGAAACGTTTCAACAATAAAGATACCCAACTGCTGCACTTGTCTTAATCATCAACTAGTAGGTATTTTATACCATTTTCAACCTAACAGGTTTTCAGCAAACATTCTCAGGTTTCTGAAAGTATTCAATATTCACCAATTTTACAGAAGATTCAGCAGTGTCTGACACATTTTCATCCTTCAACTCTACATTTATTTTCAAGGGTTTACACGTTTTCGGAGAGAATTTACACGTTTTATGTAAGCATGTATAATGTTCGTTAGCATTTATAAGTTCCTTTTAAACTCTTATAATATTCTGCAAAAAAAAAAAAAATAATAATAATAATAGATTCTTACCGTTTCCTCGTTTTCTGTGCGAAGCTGTCAGTTTTCTGGGGAAAATTCACCAGTGTCGAGAGAGCACACAAAAAACTTAATTTTTCTGCTGTTCTTGCCAGTTTGTCGGCTTCCTGAGCACGTTCTTCCAGATTTTGGAGCGTCCCAACTTTTTAAGCCAATGTTTGGTGTGTCTCCATTCTGTTACTCGAAAAAATTCAGATATGCCACGTTTTGCATTTATTATTTTTCTGGGCTGTATGCAGAGCCTATACATATACAAGTGTAAACACACACACACACACACACACACACACACACACACACACACACACACACACACACACACACACAGTGGAGACAGGAACCATACAGAGCTTTAAGATGAGGTATGATAAAGCTCATGGAGCAGGGAGAGAGAGGACCTAGTAGCACTCAGTGAAGAGGCGGGGCTAGGACCTGAGTCTCGACCCCTGCAGCCACAATTAGGTGAGTACACACACGAGCTTAGCTCTGTTTCCCTACTACAAATAGATAAATTCAAACAGATAAATACATTTCTACATATTTTTTTTTTATTATCACACTGGCCGATTCCCACCAAGGCAGGGTGGCCCGAAAAAGAAAAACTTTCACCATCATTCACTCCATCACTGTCTTGCCAGAAGGGTGCTTTACACTACAGTTTTTAAACTGCAACATTAACACCCCTCCTTCAGAGTGCAGGCACTGTACTTCCCATCTCCAGGACTCAAGTCCGGCCTGCCGGTTTCCCTGAATCCCTTCATAAATGTTACTTTGCTCACACTCCAACAGCACGTCAAGTATTAAAAACCATTTGTCTCCATTCACTCCTATCAAACACGCTCACGCATGCCTGCTGGAAGTCCAAGCCCCTCGCACACAAAACCTCCTTTACCCCCTCCCTCCAACCCTTCCTAGGCCGACCCCTACCCCGCCTTCCTTCCACTACAGACTGATACACTCTTGAAGTTATTCTGTTTCGCTCCATTCTCTCTACATGTCCGAACCACCTCAACAACCCTTCCTCAGCCCTCTGGACAACAGTTTTGGTAATCCCGCACCTCCTCCTAACTTCCAAACTACGAATTCTCTGCATTATATTCACACCACACATTGCCCTCAGACATGACATCTCCACTGCCTCCAGCCTTCTCCTCGCTGCAACATTCATCACCCATGCTTCACACCCATATAAGAGCGTTGGTAAAACTATACTCTCATACATTCCCCTCTTTGCCTCCAAGGACAAAGTTCTCTGTCTCCACAGACTCCTAAGTGCACCACTCACTCTTTTTCCCTCATCAATTCTATGATTCACCTCATCTTTCATAGACCCATCCGCTGACACGTCCACTCCCAAATATCTGAATACGTTCACCTCCTCCATACTCTCTCCCTCCAATCTGATATTCAATCTTTCATCACCTAATCTTTTTGTTATCCTCATAACCTTACTCTTTCCTGTATTCACCTTTAATTTTCTTCTTTTGCACACCCTACCAAATTCATCCACCAATCTCTGCAGCTTCTCTTCAGAATCTCCCAAGAGCACAGTGTCATCAGCAAAGAGCAGCTGTGACAACTCCCACCCTGTGTGTGATTCTTTATCTTTTAACTCCACGCCTCTTGCCAAGACCCTCGCATTTACTTCTCTTACAACCCCATCTATAAATATATTAAACAACCACGGTGACATCACACATCCTTGTCTAAGGCCTACTTTTACTGGGAAAAAATTTCCCTCTTTTCTACATACTCTAACTTGAGCCTCACTATCCTCGTAAAAACTCTTCACTGCTTTCAGTAACCTACCTCCTACACCATACACTTGCAACATCTGCCACATTGCCCCCCTATCCACCCTGTCATACGCCTTTTCCAAATCCATAAATGCCACAAAGACCTCTTTAGCCTTATCTAAATACTGTTCACTTATATGTTTCACTGTAAACACCTGGTCCACACACCCCCTACCTTTCCTAAAGCCTCCTTGTTCATCTGCTATCCTATTCTCCGTCTTACTCTTAATTCTTTCAATTATAACTCTACCATACACTTTACCAGGTACACTCAACAGACTTATCCCCCTATAATTTTTGCACTCTCTTTTATCCCCTTTGCCTTTATACAAAGGAACTATGCATGCTCTCTGCCAATCCCTAGGTACCTTACCCTCTTCCATACATTTATTAAATAATTGCACCAACCACTCCAAAACTATATCCCCACCTGCTTTTAACATTTCTATCTTTATCCCATCAATCCCGGCTGCCTTACCCCCTTTCATTTTACCTACTGCCTCACGAACTTCCCCCACACTCACAACTGGCTCTTCCTCACTCCTACAAGATGTTATTCCTCCTTGCCCTATACACGAAATCACAGCTTCCCTATCTTCATCAACATTTAACAATTCCTCAAAATATTCCCTCCATCTTCCCAATACCTCTAACTCTCCATTTAATAACTCTCCTCTCCTATTTTTAACTGACAAATCCATTTGTTCTCTAGGCTTCCTTAACTTGTTAATCTCACTCCAAAACTTTTTCTTATTTTCAACAAAATTTGTTGATAACAGCTCACCCACTCTCTCATTTGCTCTCTTTTTACATTGCTTCACCACTCTCTTAACCTCTCTCTTTTTCTCCATATACTCTTCCCTCCTTGCATCACTTCTACTTTGTAAAAACTTCTCATATGCTAACTTTTTCTCCCTTACTACTCTCTTTACATCATCATTCCACCAATCGCTCCTCTTCCCTCCTGCACCCACTTTCCTGTAACCACAAACTTCTGCTGAACACTCTAACACTACATTTTTAAACCTACCCCATTCCTCTTCGACCCCATTGCCTATGCTCTCATTAGCCCATCTATCCTCCAATAGCTGTTTATATCTTACCCTAACTGCCTCCTCTTTTAGTTTATAAACCTTCACCTCTCTCTTCCCTGATGCTTCTATTCTCCTTGTATCCCATCTACCTTTTACTCTCAGTGTAGCTACAACTAGAAAGTGATCTGATATATCTGTGGCCCCTCTATAAACATGTACATCCTGAAGTCTACTCAACAGTCTTTTATCTACTAATACATAATCCAACAAACTACTGTCATTTCGCCCTACATCATATCTATATATATATATATATATATATATATATATATATATATATATATATATATATATATATATATATATATATATATATATATATATATACATATACGTAAACAACCCCCACACAAACAGTTTTGTAAAACGAACAAAAAAGCGAGGATTTTCGATAATTAAGTAAGGAATAGGAAGATTACAGTGGATAGTTGACACAGTAAAGGGATTCAAGATCAGATAAAAGACTAAGGGATAGTAAATAAAAGACTCGCGTAAATAAAAGGTTAGTGTAAATATGGTGTAAATAAAAATGTAAATGCTGTAAACAAAGGGATAAAAAGTTTAAATGAAAAGTTGGTGTGTCAATCTAGAGATCGTATGAATAGCCAGCTGCGGGAGCCACAAAGGGTATATCTGAGGAGGGTTTCGGAGGGTCAACCCCCCCGCGGCCCGGTCTGTGACCAGGTGAGTGAGAAATACAACAATTTTAAACACTGAGATATAAAGAAGCAAATGTCTGTAGCCACCTCCAATGTCTGAGACAGCCACACAGAATCACTACAAAAATTCCCAACATACAGTGAGCTATACTGATGGTGTAAACAAGCAGAAAAATATAGCAATTTAAACAAGGAGAGATAAAAAAAAAATTAAACGAGAAATAAAAGAGCAATTAACAAACGAACAAAAACAACTATTAACAAGCCGTGACAAATAAACTAGCTGGACCGTCACTACTGACAGGACGTTACAAATCAACCAGCTGGACCGACATCGACGGCCCACAACTTCCATATTTATAATTACCACCAGATCTGGAGGCGAGTAGGCTGTGGTACTCTTGGCACTAATTAACAACCCTCTCAACCTGACGTGATAGCCAGTATAATAATAACAACGACTAAAAATAACAAATAAGAAGAAATATGATAGGACCAATGAAATAAGGAATTGGACGTTGGGAAAGTACAAGATGGAAACAAAGGTAAATTTTTGGCAAGCATACCAACCTGAAAATACTGAGCAGTATTTTCAGGAGCACTCTTGAAAATTATTATATTAATGGGGGGAACGGCTAAACCCATAGGGTCATGCAACGACTGTGGAAGGGTCTAATTTTCTGGATCAAAAACTCCTTCGCCGGCATTAAGAATTCCTTCTCCATGAAGGGACTGGTCTCGAGAGGCAATTGACAGCGGTATAAGATAAGGTAGACAACCCATACGGAAGTTAATCTAATATATGATAAGGAGTTTGAAGGGAAAACTTCAATCGATCTCTGAGGAAGATAGACATACCGAGGACCCTGAAGGACAGGAGTGGTGGACTGGCATCTCGGATAAGACATGTGAGAAAGTGGAAGATGAAAATGTGGAAAATGGTGATAATAAGAAAAACTTCACTAATATAGTAAAGATGACAAAAAATAAAAGATAATGCAAGAGGCAATACTTCTAACTACAAAGATTAAGGTAACACAGAAGGGATCACAACGTAAAAAAAAATCAGACCGGGAAAGAGAGAGAGAGAGAGAGAGAGAGAGAGAGAGAGAGAGAGAGAGAGAGAGAGAGAGAGAGAGAGAGAGAGAGAGAGATTTTCATAGTGGAAATAGACAACAAAACTGAGAGCACACTGGGAGAAAAGAAATAAACGTAAGAACAGGACAATAAGGATGGAAGAAGATCAAGCGCAGGGTTTGGAGATTAGAAGACTGGAAAGGTAGGAAACCAGAAATTTAAAACCGAGAAAAAAAAGTCAGAAATGTAATGAATGTTATATAATTTATTTAAAGAGCATTGGAAAAAATAAAAGACAAAAGAAGGGACACTATGTCCTATAACATATTTCATCATACATACCTCTACAGACAGACAATTTTGAAGAGATAAAAACAAAAACAAAAAAAGAAAGGATTAAAAGGAAGAATTAGCATAATAGACGCCAGATGCGTACACGTGTAGGTGTTCGATGCAAGTCAGCTGATGGGGTCACAGGTGACTGATAAGCCATAACGACACCCATCTCCAGGTATCTGATAAGACCCAGTGACGCCAACTATACTCAACTCACTCCACAAGATCAGCTGTTGCAGTCTAGCTCTAATATTCACTCCAGTTAACTAAATCTAACATTCACCTCAGTTAACCTACAGTACAAGTTTCTGTCCTGTTGACTCCAGTACTACGTTCACTCCTCTAGCTCCAGCTTTCTTGTTCCTTCTTGCCTCCCCATTCCCATCCCATGCCTCCTCTCCACTTATTCTCATTAATTTGACAGGGGAAAATCACCTGACGCTGCTCACAATAATGACTCGGTCATCTCCCTTCCAAGCGACTTCCATGTCTCCCCTCATTTGCGGGAGATTATAATTTAATTCACGGCTCATTTGGTGTCGATTTTATAACAAATGTGATTCTAACGTTCATGTATAAATCATGTATGCAAATCCTTGCCAATTACACGTTGTGTTCCACAACAACTGATAAGCAAAACTTGTGCATGGGACACACTACCCTCATAATTAGTTGAATGTAAATATATAGATAAAATTATATTCTGTGTTAAATCAGTAATGAATGTCACTCACTGGTCTGCATATAAATTATGCAGGCTGATCTATGTTATGCATGATCTGTGGGTTATAAAATGGCGTTTATTAGTAATATATTAATGTCGACAACCTAATACAATAATGGAGGAGGAGGAGGGGAGTAGGAGGAAGCAGAGGAGCATCAGGAGTAACAACGGCAGTAACAAGAACAGTAACAGCAGCATCAACAGTAGTAGTAGTAGCAGCAGCAGCAACAGCAGCAGCAGCAGCACCAACAACAGAAGCAGCAACAGCAGCAGCAGGGGTTGTAATGACAGTAAGTTTGCTAAGCCTTTTTAGGTAGAAATCAGTATGTTATTTAACATACTTATTTCTATTTTTTTTATATTTTCAATATGGTGCTGTATTTTTTATAACGTTTTTTCAGACAAGAATTGTGGGGAGGAAGGAGTAACTGGAAAGAGAATTCTGATTTACTATTCTGATCGAATATGTTCAGATGTGATCAATATCATTAGTTTAGTAAGCACAATTTTCTTAACAAATATCGCTGGTAGAGACCAAATATAATTCCCCTTTTCTCTTCCCACTTCCTTCTTGTTTCTTCCTTTCCTATCATCCCTTAACCTTCCTTCCTTCCTCTATTCCCCTACCATCACCTTCCCTTACCTGCCCTTCCATGTGGTTCACTTCCCCCAGCCTCAGGTAGGTACCCTTCCCTAGCCATGCTCCTAGCAACGCTACACCTGACATGTCTGACACACACGTGACTCCTGAGAACACCTACAAGAACAACCACAGTTGTTGGCCAGATTTTCCATGTTGGCCTCGCCCCGGAAGAAGGAATACTCTAAGAGGCTTTGGAGAACAGAGTTACAAGTTAGGCTGGTGGTAACACCTAAGCTCCTCTTGACATACTTTCACGACACACTGAAACTTTTAATAACTATCAAACCATGGAAAGTTACCATTAGGGATATTAAGGGAAGGTGGTTCCTATGATAGTATACCCCACGAAAGAAAATATTAAATAAAATCTTACTACCTTCTAATCTCTCTACTATATAAAGAGCTGAATTGTGACGAATATTAGTACCTGTTTTTTCCAAATCAACTGAACCATTTAAAACTTCTTAGGTAAACTATGTAATGGTTTAATATTGAAATAATTAAGAGTTACCCAAACTACTGACTTACCTAGACAGTCGAGAATTACGAAAACTACTTACTTACCTAGACAGTGGAAACTTACCAAAACTACTGACTTACCTAGATAGTCGACAATTACTCAAACTTACCTAAACAGTTGAGATTTACGAAAACTACTGAAACCTGCAGACTTAACAAAACAGTGGATACTATTGCTATTCTACATTACGTCTACTAACGAGACAACTATTCTACTTAGGATACAACACTTGTACTCACGAGCCTGGCTCAGAGAAGACCCACCTCGTACTTCAACTTCCTCACCTGGAAAGAAAAACATTTATATTTGAAATTGACGATACAAAAATACACAGCTCAGCAAAATTAAATCAGTATACAATTATAAACATAATATGCACATACACATCAAAGTTTTATTGAATATAAAACAACATAAACACAAGCATGTGAAATCAAACCTGCAAGATCACGAATAATCCAGCAGGCCAGGCCAGAGAGAGTAATCTACGCACGCCTTTGTGACAGCAGAGTCAACGTCACGTTGATTAATTACTGATCACATAGCTGTCAAACTGGTAATCAGCGTAAATGATGGCTCTTTAATTAATACGTGTCATTAATAACATTTAGTGACATATTAGGGCTTGCATCTATGTCTTCAGTTACGTAATGCACAAAGTTTTGAGGGGAGACAGAATAGGCTATGTGTCATCAGGACAGGACATGCCTGTGCGTCAGCTGCACCACATCCACCCGACTCATGTCCCATCACCCTATCTCATCAACCTCCCCATCTTTCCACTTTCCCTGGGTGCAGCTGTCATAGACCCCCCCCCCGTCTCCAATATCCCCTCTTCCTCGTCACACTGGCCTATCTTCCAAACTATATTAAGGTTATTTAGACACAGATACACATAAGTACAATTATACATACTGTAAATTACCTAGAATAACCCCCCCCCCCAAAAAAAAAGGTCAAAGTGACTTATTTCCACTTCCATTAGGCCGGTCGACCGGTACTAGGTAGGTCTTACTCGTACCCAACACTCGTATATCTGTAAATCATGGTTCAATCCCCCTCCCCCTAAAAAAAATTTTCCATGATGCAAAATGACCTTTTTTTGTATTCATTTACAAGTCAATTTGCAACTCCATACTTTCATCTATCCATTCCTTGAATGATGTTCTACAGCCCTCTTACATATGACACAAAATTTCTTGGACCTATCAATGCATTTTGCTAAACTCTCCTTGCAGAAAGTGCCCGGTCAATATAATTACGCAAGTTACTCTACACATCCATAAACTGCAAACCTCTTCTGTTTGGTGGCTACGTCTGACATAGATTCCTTCCTTTCATGTAATCACGACCAACAGCTCTCCCATACATAAGCATTAACTATGCCACGTCTACACTTCCCAACATCTTTGCCACCATTACTGAGGCGGTTACCACTGCCTGACACACTCCAATATAACCTATTAACTACATCCTTTAACCCAATCCAAAATATGAATTATAGTTCAAATATCCTCCATCCCAACCTCTGTATCCTTCATTCTCATCTTTAACCGCAATATTTTGAATCAGGAGGCAATTAAAATAATTAGTAGTAAATAAAAATAAACTAAATAAACAATCCAGGCACAGAGCCAACACTTTAAAAAATTAATCCAATAGAATAAGATCATAACAAAGACCGAAATCCTTTTAGAGCTACGGTATGAGTAGGAATGGTTGGTAGGATATCCTAGTAGGAATGGTTGGTAGGATGGCCTAGTAGCAATGGTTGGTAGGATGGCCTAGTAGCAATGGTTGGTAGGATATCCAAGTAGGAATGGTTGGTAGGATATCCTAGTAGGAATGGTTGGTAGGATGGCCTAGTAGCAATGGTTGGTAGGATGGCCTAGTAGCAATGGTTGGTAGGATGGCCTAGTAGCAATGGTTGGTAGGATATCCTAGTAGGAATGGTTGGTAGGATATCCTAGTAGGAATGGTTGGTAGGATATCCTAGTAGCAATGGTTGGTAGGATGGCCTAGTAGCAATGGTTGGTAGGATGGCCTAGTAGCAATGGTTGGTAGGATATCCTCGTAGGAATGGTTGGTAGGATGGCCTAGTAGCAATGGTTGGTAGGATGGCCTAGTAGGAATGGTTGGTAGGATATCCTAGTAGGAATGGTTGGTAGGATGGCCTAGTAGCAATGGTTGGTAGGATGGCCTAGTAGGAATGGTTGGTAGGATATCCTAGTAGGAATGGTTGGTAGGATGGCCTAGTAGGAATGGTTGGTAGGATGGCCTAGTAGCAATGGTTGCTAGGATGGCCTAGTAGGAATGGTTGGTTGGATGGCCTAGTAGGAATGGTTGGTAGGATGGCCTAGTAGGGATGGTTGGTTGTTAGTAGGATGGCCTAGTAGGGATGGTTGGTTGTTAGTAGGATGGCCTAGTAGGAATGGTTGGTAGGATGGCCTAGAAGGAATGGTTGGTAGGATGGCCTAGTAGGGATGGTTGGTTGTTAGTAGGAATAGTTGGTAGGATGGCCTAGTAGGAATGGTTGGTTGGATGGCCTAGTAGGAATGGTTGGTAGGATGGCCTGGTAGGAATGGTTGGTAGGATGGCCTAGTAGGAATGGTTGGTAGGATGGCCTAGTAGGAATGGTTGGTAGGATGGCCTAGTAGGAATGGTTGGTAGGATGGCCTGGTAGGAATGGTTGGTAGGATGGCCTAGTAGGAATGGTTGGTAGGATGGCCTAGTAGGAATGGTTGGTAGGATGGACTAGTAGGAATGGTTGGTAGGATGGACTAGTAGGAATGGTTGGTAGGATATCGTAGTAGGAATGGTTGGTAGGATGGCCTAGTAGGGATGGTTGGTTGTTAGTAGGATGGCCTAGTAGGAATGGTTGGTTGGATGGCCTAGTAGGAATGGTTGGTAGGATGGACTAGTAGGAATGGTTGGTAGGATGGCCTAGTAGGAATGGTTGGTAGGATGGCCTAGTAGGAATGGTTGGTAGGATGGACTAGTAGGAATGGTTGGTAGGATATCGTAGTAGGAATGGTTGGTAGGATGGCCTAGTAGGGATGGTTGGTTGTTAGTAGGATGGCCTAGTAGGAATGGTTGGTAGGATGGCCTAGTAGGAATGGTTGGTTGGATGGCCTAGTAGGAATGGTTGGTAGGATGGCCTGGTAGGAATGGTTGGTAGGATGGCCTAGTAGGAATGGTTGGTAGGATGGCCTAGTAGGAATGGTTGGTAGGATGGACTAGTAGGAATGGTTGGTAGGATATCCTAGTAGGAATGGTTGGTAGGATGGCCTAGTAGGAATGGTTGGTAGGATGGTCTAGGAATGGTTGGTAGGATGGCCTAGTAGAAATGGTTGGTAGGATGGCCTAGTAGGAATGGTTGGTAGGATGGCCTAGTAGGAATGGTTGGTAGGATATCCTAGTAGGAATGGTTGGTAGGATGGCCTAGTAGGAATGGTTGGTAGGATGGTCTAGGAATGGTTGGTAGGATGGCCTAGTAGGAATGGTTGGTAGGATGGCCTAGTAGGAATGGTTGGTAGGATGGCCTAGTAGGAATGGTTGGTAGGATATCCTAGTAGGAATGGTTGGTAGGATGGCCTAGTAGGAATGGTTGGTAGGATGGTCTAGGAATGGTTGGTAGGATGGCCTAGTAGGAATGGTTGGTAGGATGGCCTAGTAGGAATGGTTGGTAGGATGGTCTAGGAATGGTTGGTAGGATGGCCTAGTAGGAATGGTTGGTTGTTAGCAGGATGGCCTAGTAGGAATGGTTGGTTGTTAGTAGGATGGCCTAGTAGGAATGGTTGGTAGGATGGCCTTGTAGGAATGGTTGGTTGGATGGCCTAGTAGGAATGGTTGGTAGGATGGCCTAGTAGGAATGGTTGGTAGGATGGCCTAGTAGGAATGGTTGGTAGGATGGTCTAGTAGGAATGGTTGGTAGGATGGACTAGTAGGAATGGTTGGTAGGATGGCCTAGTAGGAATGGTTGGTAGGATGGCCTAGTAGGAATGGTTGGTAGGATGGACTAGTAGGAATGGTTGGTAGGATGGCCTAGTAGGAATGGTTGGTAGGATGGCCTAGTAGGAATGGTTGGTAGGATGGCCTTGTAGGAATGGTTGGTTGGATGGCCTAGTAGGAATGGTTGGTAGGATGGCCTAGTAGGAATGGTTGGTAGGATGGCCTAGTAGGAATGGTTGGTAGGATGGTCTAGTAGGAATGGTTGGTAGGATGGACTAGTAGGAATGGTTGGTAGGATGGCCTAGTAGGAATGGTTGGTAGGATGGCCTAGTAGGAATGGTTGGTAGGATGGCCTAGTAGGAATGGTTGGTAGGATGGCCTAGTAGGAATGGTTGGTAGGATGGCCTAGTAGGAATGGTTGGTAGGATGGACTAGTAGGAATGGTTGGTAGGATGGCCTAGTAGGAATGGTTGGTAGGATGGCCTAGTAGGAATGGTTGGTAGGATGGCCTAGTAGGAATGGTTGGTAGGATGGCCTAGTAGGAATAGTTTGTAGGATGGCCTAGTAGGAATGGTTGGTAGGATGGCCTATTAGGAATGGTTGGTAGGATGGCCTAGCAGGAATGGTTGGTTGTTAGTAGGATGGCCTAGCAGGAATGGTTGGTTGTTAGTAGGATGGCCTAGCAGGAATGGTTGGTAGGATGGCCTAGTAGGAATGGTTGGTAGGATGGCCTAGTAGGAATGGTTGGTTGTTAGTAGGATGGCCTAGCAGGAATGGTTGGTTGTTAGTAGGATGGCCTAGTAGGAATGGTTGGTAGGATGGCCTAGTAGGAATGGTTGGTAGGATGGTCTAGTAGGGATGGTTGGTTGTTAGTAGGATGGCCTGGTAGGAATGGTTGGTAGGATGGCCTAGCAGGAATGGTTGGTTGTTAGTAGGATGGCCTAGCAGGAATGGTTGGTAGGATGGCCTAGTAGGAATGGTTGATAGGATGGCCTAGTAGGAATGGTTGGTTGTTAGTAGGATGGCCTAGCAGGAATGGTTGGTTGTTAGTAGGATGGCCTAGCAGGACTGGTTGGTTGTTAGTAGGATGGCCTAGTAGGAATGGTTGGTTGTTAGTAGGATGGCCTAGTAGGAATGGTTGGTAGGATGGCCTAGCAGGAATGGTTGGTTGTTAGTAGGATGGCCTAGCAGGAATGGTTGGTTGTTAGTAGGAATGGTAGGATGTCATTTCCCAAATACTTGCCACCACCTTCCTCTTTTCCCCTTCTCCATCTCCTTTCCACTTCTTTCCCTTCCTTCCCTTTCACTTCCCTTGCAGAATACTAGTGTTCTCATTACTTCACCCCTAAAGGTCGGGTATTCAACAGACAATTAACCAAAACATCAAACAATCAGCCTCCGGGCATTCACTCGACTCCTGGGCTTCATTTGAGTGCCACAGAGAAGCCACGATCAATTTGCCAGTGCATTAAACAAGCTATGCAAACAAACGACATGCCATTTAAAACACGACGTGTGTTTAGTGCGTGCTTGTTTTAACCCCCATGACTATCCTGTTGTTCGCCACTCCAACTGCTGGTTTGAATATAGTTTCACGGTGAGAAAATAGCAAAAGTGTTTTAACGATCAAAGATACAGCATCCGCAATTACTCTGATAGCTTTATTATGCACCCCCATACCCATCCTGTGCAGCAGCAGCAGTAACAGCTTGGAGTACAGCAGCAGAGAGTGCAGCAGCGACTATTACACATCACACAAATCAAACTTTACGGTATTAAAAAAACAGTTCTTAAACACCGCTTAAGTCAGTAAAGAAGTAAATATAAGTGAGAATTACTACATTTACAGTGAAAATTTTCTTGCGGTGAGACATAAAGGTTACCCTGCAAACATAATTAATTGTTGGCTCATGTCAATGTACAAGTGAGAAGGAAGAACTCCCGCCCTTCCCGGTCACACACCAAGTATATCTGGAGTGCCTTAATTAAAAGAGTATTATTTGCTTGGCATCTCTTGTTTCGAAAGTCCATGTATCCCAATGGGGGGGGGGTCGAAACATGGATTGGATAATAAACACTCACGTCGGATGTTCTAGTACTTATATTGGATGGAATGTATGGAGACGCCAGGCCTGACCTGTCTCCTCTCTTACGTCTGGATTTGAACTGCCCTCTCGAGTGCCTGGAGGGTGAGAGGCATACAAATCATACTGGGTCAGCAGTAACGGTCTGTGATATAACAGTGATTCACGCAGGAGGCAGTGAATCAGTAACGGTTGGTATGAATCATTACTACTGACACTACTGGTAACTGATACTACTGAGACATGCTATCCAGCTTACCATATTCTTGAACGCAAGATTTATTTTAACAGAAAAGTTCCCCACTATTTGCGCCGAAATATGGGCTGCTGTGTTCGTCGTATGGCCCTCAGGAGTGCCAAACATTGCCCCGTCAAGTAATCCAGAGCCGGGGGAAGAGGGTTATGTGCGAAGAATGGTTTCCCACTAAGAATCTGAGCTTATAGCAGTTGTCTCCGATTTTACCTTGACTCTTAATGTCCCACTTATTTAAAAATGGCTGTGGGTAGTATAGCAGCACAGACATGGTGGCAGGTGTTGAATACAACAGCACGGACATAGTGGCAGGTGTAGGATACAGCACCACGGACATAGTGGTACATGGAAATATATGGGTGAGACTGATACTGTAACGGGTGACTTGGAAGTCCATACCGAGGCTATCTACTTCTGTCTAGATTAAGAACTACCATGTATTATGTAGGCGTATGAAAAAAGGGTAAAAAAAATCAGAGGGCTAGGATAGAGGATTGAAGGTGCAGCACCTTGGCATGGTACAAGGGAGAGAGCACAAGGGATGCAGAACAAGCGTGTAGTGACTGGGGGATACGGTACACTGACCACTAGGAGCCAACTCCCACGCTGTCAGCCCTTGCAAGTGGTCATCGCCGCGGCCGCCAACCACTGCTTTCACTGCCACCACTGCCAGCCACCATAGCCACTGCCGTCCACCACCACCATCCCCTCCGATGTAACTACCACCACCCGCTGACCGTACTGCGAAGTCCTTGTTTTCTCTTCTCACGCAATTACACCTCATTCAAGACTATAAGTACGTTATTTGCCCCACACAACGTGGTCTCATAAGTTACCAAAAACGCTTATTTACATTTCACGTGTGGTCATAAACAGCTAAGTGACTTAAACATTACCATAAGTATTCAATTATACTTATAGCAACATAAGAATGAAGGGATATTTATGTATGTCTACTGACCCATGGTAGGCAAGTCGAACTCACACCCACCCACGCCAACTCATATTCATGGAAAGCGCTCAACCCCCATGAGTATCAACAGACATTTATAATGACGTATCAGACTGGATGGATCCTCTAAATCTCTGCAGATGATGTATAGCTTTCGAAAAAGTGGCTACAAGAGTTGACTCTAAACAAGTGCAAATTCATAACATTTGAAGAAGAGGTGGGGAGACCAGAGATGGAATATAGAACAAGAGACGAGAAACCACAGGAATCGACGAAAGGGATACTGGAGCAAACATCATACCGAACATATCTCCGGAAGAGAACATAAACGTATGACTTCAGCTACCAATGCGAGGCTAGAAAATCTCAGAACAGCCTTCAGGAATCTATAAAAAAAAAAGTCACTACTCTGTACACAACATATGTCATTCCCATCTCGTTATATGTTGCTAAGCTTGGAGTCCCTACCTAATTAAGTATATTCAAAAACTTGCAAAGGTGCTGGGGTTTGCAATTAGATTAGTCTCAATCCTAGCCCCACACACACACACACACACACACACACACACACACACACACACACACACACACACACACACACACACACACACACACCATACACCCCTTCCCCAAAGATGGCTGTTAATTACAATTCTTCGCCTCACCCCCACCCCCTCCTCAACGTACAAGACAAGATGCAAGTTTCATGGATGAGTGAGTAATCAATGATCCATTTCCACCTTGCAACGTCATGTCACAACTATACACAACAGGGACGGAGAGACTAACAGAAGGGGAGGCAGGGTTTGGACGGGACTAGAAGAAAAAGGGGAAGAGAGGAGAGATGGAATCGAAATACACACACACACACACACACACACACACACACACACACACACACACACACACACACACACACACACACACACGAGTCTAGGTACCATACTTGACTCCACTTCGTGGACAGCGAGAACACAGCTTATATACAACAACAAGAGTCACACAGCGACTTTACTCTGGCTGTACCCTTCTCAAGAACATTACTTCATCTGACATCATTCATTCCAAAAATGACTCGCGTTTGGAATACGTTCGTACAGCATAATGTCATCGATGAGACAGTCAAATGGTCAAATGACTAAATATCACTGACCCACAGATGGCCCCAACTTCATCCTATTCCCTCTCTATATGTCTCATAACAATAAAAAGGCTTTCAAACGAAATGAGGTACGCAACTGCACTTACCTTGCAAATAAAGGCAGGAACTCTTAATCTAACCATGTAAAAACCGCTGTGTGGAGAGAGAGAGAGAAAGAGAAAGAAGGAAGGGGAGGAGTGAGGCAGCAAGACTGGATCCAGTAGTTACCATAAGTCCGTCTGATATAGATGAAATAGAATATAGGAGATCTCTGGGTGCTAGTGACTATACAGGTCGGCCAGACTGCTGGAGCTAGCCGCATGCACACCAACATACGCACCACAGCCAGATTTGAGGAAACGAGGGAATTTGTGAAGGTACAGAGATAGGGAAAGGAATGCAGGAACAGCGCCTAAATTGAAGGGGTGGTAGAAAAAACTGCCCCTGGGATGGGGAGTGAAAACTACAGCTACCTCACGCCCTTGTTTACAAACACCTGGTGGGTGGAAGGCGATGGGTCGGCCGAGGACAAAAATTGAGGAAGAAGAGGAAGGGGAAGGGGAGAAAGAGGAAGAGGAAGAGGAGGAGGAGGAGGAGGAGGAGGAGGAGGAGGAGGAAGAGGAGGAGGAGGAGGAGGAGGAGGAGGAGGAGGAGGAGGAGGAGGAGGAGGAGGAGGAGGAGGAGGAGGAGGAGGAGGTAGGGGAGAACGAAGGATGGAATGAGACACTACGAGAATAAAAGTGAAGGATTAATGAGAGTATCATCAGCCTTCAATCCAGAATTTATTGAGATGATTCTGCATACATCGCTAGCTGTTGTGATTCATACAGTAATAAGACGGAGATGAATGATAACAAGAATAAGAACAAATCGAACAGCAAACACGAGCCTTAAAAAAAAATCCAACACATATATGGTACACAAAACAGACGATTAATGAGAAGAATTAACAAGCAAACAAGAGCCATTAAAATCAAAGCCCTCCAAAACATACACACACACACACACACACACACACACACACACACACACACACACACACACACACACACACACACACACACACACACACACACGCACGCACACACATGGAAAGGAACACAAACTGCCCCTGTCATTACGATGAGAGTTGAGCTCTCCAAGACGTGACTGATAGCGAGCTCGTCCTAGTGGTCAGGCCACAGCGCTGGGAAATTTCATGCACATTCTTGGGAGAAAAATCTTTTACACAAGGCTTGTAGGGAAAGGTTTACAGGTTTACCTCGAGTCGCTTCCGGAGGTCACCACCCCCGCGGTCAGGTCCCTGACCAGGTCTCCTGGTTGTTGGCCTGATCGATCAAAACGTTTGTGCCTGCCGTCCGCAGTGCAACGTGTACACTACAACCTGGTTGAACAAGAACTGTTTTGAGGAATTTGTAGAGTTCTTTCTTGAAGACAGCTAGGGATTTGTTGGTGACACCCACTGTGCATGAAGGGAGGGCATCGAAGAGTCTTGGCTCAACACTTATTGAGTTCTCTCTCAGTGTACTCATCGCTTCATATGTAGTAATCTGTAACTTCAAGCGCTCCCAAGAATTTGGGTGCTTAGTTGAGCTTAAACGAGCCGTGAAGGTTCTCTATACATTTTCCAGCTCAGCAACTTCGCCTGCCTTGAAGGGAGCCGTTAATACACAGCAATATTCCAGCCTAGAGAACGAGTGACCTGAAGAGAGTCATCACTGGCTTGACATTCCTTGTTTTGAAGGTTCTAGTTATCCAACCTATCAATTTTCTTGGAGATGCAATTATAACGTTGTTATGGTCCTTGATCGCAAGATTTTCTGACATTACCGCCCCAGGTCTCTCACATTTGACTTACGTTCTATTGAGTGGTCTGAGTTTGTCATGCTTTAATCTTGATTTTAATTTCTTCCATTATTCCATGGCGTAATAACTGAAATTTGTCCTGTTTAAACATCACATTATTACGGACTCAGGCCCAAGTATCGACAGAGTTCCGGACGCTGGTATAAATATCACCTGTGCATCTGACTGAAGAAGACTGCTGTGCAGGCGAAACGTTTCAGTAATAAAGATAGCAGTGTTGCACATTCGTCAACTTGTCGGTAGTGAATCGCAAAAAAAAAAAAAAATATTAAAACAGTCAGACTTCTAACAGAAACTTACAAACAAAAAGTGCGTGTAAAGAAAGATTTCTAGAACATATTCATATATATATATATATATATATATATATATATATATATATATATATATATATATATATATATATATATATATATATATATATATATATATATATTTCTTTCAACACACCGGCCGTATCCCACCAAGGCAGGGTGGCCCAAAAGAAAAAACGAAAGTTTCTCTTTTTAAATTTAGTAATTTATACAAGAGAAGGGGTTACTAGGCCCTTGCTCCCGGCATTTTAGTCGCCTCTTACAACACGCATGGCTTACGGAGGAAGAATTCTGTTCCACTTTCCCATGGAGATAAAAGGAAATAAACAAGAACTAGAACTAGAAAGAAGATAGCAGAAAACCCAGAGAGGTGTGTATATATATGTTTGTACATGTATGTGTAGTGTGACCTAAGTGTAAGTAGAAGTAGTAAGACGTACATGAAACCTTGCATGTTTACGAGACAGAAAAAAGGACGCAAGCAATCCTACCATCATGCAAAAAAATTACAGGCTTTCGCTTTACACTCACTTGGCAGGACGGTAGTACCTCCCTGGGCGGTTGCTGTCTACCAACCTACTACCTAAAATAAATAAATAAATAAATAAATATATAAATATATAAATATATATATATATATATATATATATATATAAATAAATAAATATATATATATATATATATATATATATATGTCGTGCCGAATAGGCAGAACTTGCCATCTTGGCTTAAATAGCAACGCTCATCTTGCCATATAGGACAAGTGAAAATTTGTGTATGCAATATTTTCGCCAAAATCATTCTGAACCTAACGAAAAAAATGCATTTTACTGTGCTTGTTCAGTATTAAATTACTGTAAACAAATCTAAAATATATTTAGTTGGGTTAGGCTAAAATAAATTGTTCTTGTTATAATAAGGTTAGGTAAGTTTTCTAAGTTCCTTATGGTGCAAAATTAAAATTTTTTACATTATCATTAATGAAAATAATACATCTTTAAACGTATAAGAGAAAATTTCAGAAATGGCTTAATTTTAAATGAGTTCCTGCTAATTGACCAGTTTTACATATTCGGCACGACATTATATATATATATATATATATATATATATATATATATATATATATATATATATATATATATATATATATATATATATATATATATATATATATATTTATTATAGTGACCACGAACGAGTGGTATTGAACAACAACAACACTGCGCTAGCCAAGAACTCGAACCCATGCTGCTCTGGCCTGCCTCATGATGGGCGAAAACACATGACGCCCTAATCCACTGGATCATACGATCCTTAAGAGTAGCGCATCCAGCGGAACTGGATGTTGTACTCGCTACCCAAGGACACACGATGGTGTGGATGACCAAACAGGGACTAGAATGAGATTAGACTAGTCATCCACACCATCGTGTGTCCTTGGGTAGCGAGTACAACATCCAGTTCCGCTGGATGTCCTACTCTTAAGGATCGTATGGTCCAGTGGATTAGGGCTTCATGTGTTTTCGCCCACCATGAGGCAGGCCAAAGCAGCATGGGTTCGAGTCCTTGGCTAGTGCAGTGTTATTGATATATATATCGAAAAGGTTGGAGGGAGGGGGTAAAGGAGGTTTTGTGGGCGAGGGGCTTGGACTTCCAGCAAGCGTGCGTGAGCGTGTTAGATAGGAGTGAATGGAAACGAATGGTATTTGGGACCTGACGAGCTGTTGGAGTGTGAGCAGGGTAATATTTAGTGAAGGGGTTCAGGGAAACTGGTTATTTTATATAGCCGGACTTGAGTCCTGGAAATGGGAAGTACAATGCCTGCACTCTAAAGGAGAGGTTTGGGATATTGGCAGTTTGGAAGGATATATTGTGTATTTTTATACGTATATACTTCTAAACTGTTGTATTCTGAGCACCTCTGCAAAAACAGTGATTATGTGTGAGGTGAAAGTGTTGAATGATGAAAGTATTTTCTTCTTGGGGATTTTCTTTCTTTTTGGGTCACCCTGCCTCGGTGGGAGACGGCCGACTTGTTACAAATATATATATGTGTGTGTGTATATATATATATATATATATATATATATATATATATATATATATATATATATATGAATCATGCAAAACAACCACAGGGGGAGTTGAATTTATCATTCAACTCCCCGTGCGGTTGTTTTGCATGATTCTTGTGTGTGTGTGTGTGTACTCACCTATTTGCACTCACCTATTTGTGGTTGCAGGGGTCGAGTCTTAGCTCCTGGCCCCGCCTCTTCACCGGTTGCTACTGGGCCCTCTCTCTCCCCGCTCCATGAGCTTTATCAAACCTCGTCTTAAAACTGTGTATGGTTCCTGCCTCCACTACGTCATTTTCTAGGCTATTCCACTGCCTTACAACTCTATGACTGAAGAAATATTTCCTAATATCTCTCTGACTCATTTGTGTCTTCAACTTCCAATTGTGACCTCTTGTTTCTGTGTCCCCTCCCTGGAACATCCTGTCTTTGTCCACCTTGTCTATTCCACGCAGTATTTTATATGTCGTTATCATGTCTCCCCTGACCCTCCTGTCCTCCAGTGTCGTCAGGCCGATTTCCCTTAATCTTTCTTCATAGGACATTCCCCTTAGCTCTGGAACTAACCTTGTGGCAAACCTTTGTACTTTCTCTAGTTTCTTGACGTGCTTTATCAAGTGCGGGTTCCAAACAGGTGCTGCATACTCCAGTATGGGCCTGACATACACGGTGTACAGTGTCTTGAACGATTCCTTACTAAGGTATCGGAATGCTGTTCTCAGGTTTGCCAGGCGCCCATATGCTGCAGCAGTTATCTGATTGATGTGTGCTTCCGGAGACATGCTCGGTGTTATACTCACCCCAAGATCTTTCTCCTTGAGTGTGTGTGTGTGTGTGTGTGTGTGTGTGTGTGTGTGTGTGTGTATGTTAGTTACCATTTTGTGTGTGTGTGTGTGTGTGTGTATGTGTGTGTATGTGTGTGTGTGTGTGTGTGTGTGTGTGTGTGTGTGTGTGTGTGTGTGTAAGAGCCCCCACACTCACACTATTTCAAAACAAGCTCAAAACACAATCATTCCGCTTACCCCCTCTCCCCTTTGAAAACAAAGGGGAAAGAGAGAGAGAGAGAGAGAGAGAGAGAGAGAGAGAGAGAGAGAGAGAGAGAGAGAGAGAGAGAGAGAGAGAGAGAGAGAGAGAGAGATGAGATGAGATGAGATGAGAGAGAGATGAGAGATGAGAGATGAGAGATGAGATGAGAGAGAGAGAGAGATGAGAGATGAGAGAGAGATGAGAGAGAGATGAGAGAGAGATGAGAGAGAGATGAGAGAGAGATGAGAGAGAGATGAGAGAGAGATGAGAGAGAGATGAGAGAGAGATGAGAGAGATGAGAGAGATGAGGGAGATGAGAGAGAGATGAGAGAGAGATGAGAGAGAAATTTAGCCTCAGCCTAATTGGCGGAGATGTGAGATGGTTTATTTGGGATGTTAGCTATTGAGGTAAACACTGCTGAAGGTTAACAAGGTACGACCTGCAGACTTCCTGGCTAGCTAACTAGTTGGGTGTCTAAGTGATTAAATGACTGTCTAACTAACAGGCTGAATGGTTATACAACCGGTTGACTGACTGGCTATATAAGTGGCTGTACCTTCCTATTCACCTAGCCCCTCTATTTACCTGGAACACACTATCTCCTTACATACCTGCCTATCTTCTCAAATTTCTCACACCAGCCTCAAAGGGAGACCCGACAGTCGCAATAAGGCACCAATGACAGAGAGAGTGGCAACAACCACCAGCTTCCACTCCCGCTAATGGAAAGGAAGTAAGAGCAAGCACCAATCCCTATCCCTAGTAATGGGAACGAGGTGGAAGCAAGCACCAGCCCGTATCCCTAGTAATGGGAACGAGGTGGAAGCAAGCACCAGC
This sequence comes from Cherax quadricarinatus, assembly GCF_038502225.1. Lineage (NCBI taxonomy): Eukaryota > Metazoa > Arthropoda > Malacostraca > Decapoda > Parastacidae > Cherax > Cherax quadricarinatus. The sequence goes on from NC_091324.1 coordinate 31,284,902, forward strand.
CCGTATCCCTAGTAATGGTAGGGAGGTGGAAGCAAGTACCAGCCCCTATCCCTAGTAATGGGAGGGAGGTGGAAGCAAGCACCAGCCCCTATCCCTAGTAATGGGAGGGAGGTGGAAGCAAGCACCAGCCCCTATCCCTAGTAATGAGAGGGAGGTGGAAGCAAGCACCAACCCCTATCCCTAGTAATGAGAGGGAGGTGGAAGCAAGCACCAGCCACGCACACCCACCACTAAGAGAAAGCAGAGGTTTGATCCACAACACATACCTGCGATCCTTTAATGGCATAACTCACGAAGGTGCCGGCACTGTGGTGGAATGTGCCCGGGTGAGGATAGGTGACTCAAGTGAAAACATGTGACGTTACTAGGTAATGATGCTAGATGAGGGTGAGATCCTACACGTAAAAACGTGTAAAGTTACTGAGTGAGGGTGTGGGTCGTATCCAGGTGAGGTTACATGACGCACCCAGGTGAGAGTAGGTGATGCGCTCAGGTGAAAAAAAGGTGGGGCCAAAGTGACGGTGAACTTAGTGTCAAGTAAGCAGCGAGTATAAATGTTCACAAGCACACCCTCAGTGCCCACATCTGTACACTGGTCGCACATATACATATCTCTCTAATTTAACAGTTATAGTACCATTATTGTTAGTGTACAGGGAAAATGCGGCCTTGGTGACCTACAAGCAGTTGCCTGGAGGTTACCTGGAGGTTATTCCGGGGATCAACGCCCCCGCGGCCCGGTCCATGACCAGGCCTCCCGGTGGATCAGGGCCTGATCAACCAGGCTGTTACTGCTGGCCGCACGCAGTCCAACGTACGAGCCACAGCCCGGCTGATCCGGCACTGACTTTAGGTATCTGTCCAGCTCTCTCTTGAAGGCAGCCAGGGGCTTGATAAACTTCCGACATAACTATACCTTTCTCCCCCACACGAAGAGTTTTCCTTCGTGAAGCAAAATATCTATAAACGAGATGAGATTATGAGTGTCTCTAGGTGAAGATTAACTAGAGATGCTACGAATATAATTATGTGTAGGTTATGAGGTCGAGTATCTTGAGGATGAGACAGTGTATCTGTAGTTTATGAGAACAGAAGTATCTGCAAGGCTAATATACACACGTATACCGATCTACAACAAGCTGAAAGAACTACCAAAGACGAGGAGAATAAACGCTGAAGCCGAGGACGCGTGCGCGAGGACCTGGTGCTGATAATTTAAGCATTTAGGAAGCGTGCGCGAGGACCTGGTGCTGATAATTTAAGCATTTAGGAAGGGTTAACACATTGAATTCGACAACAAACCAGCGGAAGACTTTAAGGCAAGTAACAACGATGACTTCTGTAGATTGCAAGGCAGAATGCAAAACAAATAATGCCAGAACAAAACATTTCGAGTAGAGCAAGGCTAATATAACGTTTTGCTCTAGGAGTAGCTTTACCTAGTCATACCACAACTAAATGAAAAATGCAGGGGTACGGTACACGTTTTCACAGCTACTGCTAGCTACAACAGCAACTATGAAAGATGTACATGTCTTATATTAGATCCTTATTGTTTACGCTGCGTCCATGTTAATTTAAGCAAAGAACATTCTCTTCGGCACTTAGAGCTAATGCACAACGAAGCCCTCAGAACTATTCATGTCTGTCCCAAAGCTACCAAGATCCTTAATATGAGGAAGGAGCTTGGTATTCCTAATGTCAGTGATAAAATATCTAAGCCTAACACCGTAAGTGGTCTTAAAATGTTCAGAAATGAACCACACTTACACATTTTTTTTAAAATGTTAAATATCGAGAGGTACATAAACGCAAATCTAAATGGATTGTGAAAACATACAATTACAATAAACTATATTACTTGCCTGAACTGTATCGCTATAAACAAAGAAAGAGTATTCATTTAATATCTACGGAAGCTGCATTCACTTAATTTCACAAGCATAGATATTAAAAAAATGTCAGAGAAGGAATTAATGTACAATACTTATGGATTCCATCACACACTGAATTACATTTCCCTATGGGAAACTTTTCCAATTAGACTGAATTAGATTACAAAATCTCTACGAGCGATAAGTCGTTGACCAACGACCCCTCTGGTAACACGCTACACATGTCTTACTATACACGCAAACAAAGCAACACAGCAGTGGTTCTACTGGTTCAAGCAAGGCACAGCTATCCACACCCAACCATTTCCACTCAAAAGAATATAAAAACCTTATTCTTTATTTTCCATTTACACAATCACATCACATCCCTACTTATTCTACGTCTTTACAAACTGGTGAATGGTTTATATTCTGATTTCCGCCCATTTATGCAAACTACTGCCCGTCGATCCACCAGGATCCAGGACAATTTCTTGTCCGACATCGTGTGCCATTTTCCACATCCTCCGACACGATACCCATTTGCAACGATTAAGAGACGCAGCTCAGAGATACACCCTATTATCATCTAGTCTGTCCACTCAAGGGAGGTTCCTTGAAGCCGGTGACTCTTGATGCAAAGAATTGGACCTATCTTCCCAGTCTTCAGTTCGAATCTTACTGGTTTCCATCCCCCCAGGCGCTGTACGACCCGAGTGAGTTGAGAGCTTCCCCTCTTAACACTATAATATAATAGTTTATTTAGACATGATACATAGTTGTACAAGGAATTATAGTAGTTGAGTGTACATGCCAAAAGCCCCTTGTATGCACAGCATTATGGGCAGGCTTAAAATTAACTTAAGATTAACTAAGCTATGATAGAATCAGTTTTAAAAATTACAGTAAACAATTTACAATTTGAAGCACAATTGAGTATTTTAAATTATTATTAGTATTATTATTACTAATAGTATTATTATTACTAGTAGTAATAATAATACTAATACTGCCTCTACTAGAGGTTCTGTGGTCTATTGGTAGACGACTGCGTAAGTCCACAAATGGTAATATAAAGACAGTTTATGGAAAATATTTATATTACGTTTCACCCAGCATCAATAAATTCCCACAGTGGGTGAAACCGTAAATTAAGGGTTTTCTCGGTGTCACTGTTTATCTCGTGGCTTCCAAAGACTACTTCCTCTTTTATTCTTCCCCTTCTCTAGGCTACCTGCTCATCCAACATCATGCCCCGTTCTTCAACTTTCATACTTAGTTCAGGCGCCTCTAATATACATACGTCTCTTTCATAGTTTTGTACCCTATATATGTACACACACACTTGTCATTCACCAATATATAGGTTTGACGGACCTCTCACAGTCATAACATGGGTCCAAGGAACCTATCACAGCCAAAACACAGGTTCACGGGACCTCTCACAGCCATAACAGGTCCAAGAAATCTCTCACAGCCATAGAGGGGAACCAATTGGCCCAAAACGCAAGTCGAAGAAACCTCTCACAGCCGTAACACACGTCCAAAGATCCCATAACACAGGTCCATGGGGCTTACAACACAGGTCTATGGGACCTATAGCAAATGACAATGCGACCCACAACAGCAGCTCAAGACGAAAATTATTATTATTATAATCAAAAAGAAGCGCTAAGCCACAAGGGCTATACAGCTCAAGACGAAAATAAGCCAATGAATTTTGGGAGTTATAGTAGGTTAAATCTACGCAAGTTACTCTAATGTAAGAATACCGAAAAAAATAGTGTTTATTGCAATTGTATAAAAGTGCAGCAGCTCGTAAACCATATGTAGTGAAAATAAATAAATAATTATATTATTATGAACACATGTGCAACTGGAAGACATTAACGTGGATAATTTTAGCTCACCAGGAGCTTAGCCAAGCCAATAATTGTGCTGCCAGTATTTATTTATTTATTACAAGTACATGCACAAGGTATACAGGCCTAGCTGACATCAGTGACATGCTACTATATAGAAAGCCGCTTGTTATGCAGAGTATTGTGGGTAAATTAGATCCTTGTCCCAGGATGCGATCCACACCAGTCAACTAACACCCAGATATCCATTTTATTGATGGGTGAACATAGACAACTGGTGTAAAGAAACACGCCCAATGTTTCTACCGCCGCTGGGAATCGAACGCAGACCCTCGCCGTGTGATGCTAGGGCTTTAGTAATGGCCTTACAAAACTCCTGGTAAGCGAAACGTAGCCGCAGTAAATGTCTTATTAGTTGCACATAATAAAAATAATGATAATAATAATAATAATTTAATTTACTACAAGTACATGTACAAGGTATACAGGCCTAACTGACATCAATGCCATACTACTACATAGAAAGCCGTTTGTTAAGTAGATTATTTCGGGCAAATTAGGTCAGTTTTGTCCCAAGATGCGACCCACACCAGTCGACTAACACCTAGGTACCCATTTTATTGATGGGTGATCATAGACAACCAGTGTAAGGAAACATCCAATGTTTCCACCCCTTCGCCAGGAATCGAACCCGGGCACTCACCCTATGAAGCGAGAGCTTTTGCCACCAGTCCACGGGGCACCGTGTCTATTTACCTAACATAGTGTCGGTAACCTTATTAAAATTACTATTATGTATTATTTCAATTGGCCAAGCGACCCCACCAGCTTTCTGCCACGGCCTCTCAACACACACTTACCTCATCATATATCACTGCTCGTGTTTATTTGTTGCATACTTTTGTGTGATTTTTCGTTATCCCATATGTTAGGAAAGTATGTGTTTATTATAGTTAATTTGCAAATACGTAAGTCGCTTCACACTTTTTTTGTTAAGAGCACCACCACGGTGTATATATAATCACTTTTGCTAAGGGACAACGATCTACTTAAAAGGATGGTGGATGCGTTCAGAGCTCTCCGTAAGGAACTTAGAATACAGGATGCGTTCAGGCCACTTTAAAGTACGGCGGCGCGTGCGTTCAAAAGCACTCGGCAAAGGAGGCACACGACGTTCAGGTCACTCAAAATGAAGTTTGGAAGATGTCTAGCGCCATCACAATACCCAAAAGAAGACAGTTCGATTGGTGGCCAATGTTCCCATCATTGCCATAACAACTTAGAAGACACACTTAGACAGAGGCGAACGCAGGGAGGGAGGGCACAGCAGACCAACAAGTGCCTGGCAGAGCAGACGGCAGGAGAAGAAGGCGCAGACACCTTCCTCTCAATACAGGCATGATAACACTGCCTACCACCACACACGTCTTCCTGATCTAAGCTTCAACCTTCCTACATCCACCCACTATCCACGTTTTCTTTGATTCCACAACGCAACCTTAAGGGCAAACTACTCTGGGGTGTGCCTGCAAGTAATCATCTCTCAGGTTCATATTGCGCAATCTATCCTATCTGACACAAAGTTTATCCAGATATTTTTAGCCATGTGTGATCCTTTTATCAAGATATAAATTATCCAGTTACTGGTCATATCTAAGAGAACGTAATCCACGGTGCCAGGCTCCAAAATATATATTATTATATAAGCAAAAATATGTGGATAGTTAATTACAATTAAGATGCACTTTAAAACGTATGTATTTTGTCTAATCCCAATAAAATATTTGCACATTTTTTTGCAAATATTATGCAAATGTGCCTTAGAATGTGGCACTGTGCAGTTTGGCCTCATAATGTCCTCTTCAGCAAATTACAAGGTGTACATGTACACAGACAGGTCATATAACCTAGGTGAAGGGTAGGAACAAAGCACTCTGGGCAATAGTATTATCCGAGTCTGGTTTTCGCTGACCCTGTGAGATAATTATTATAATCATGGGGGAGCGCTAAATCCGTATTATTATACCGCGCCTGTGCAGGGGGGATGGAAGGCATTCAGGCTTAATTTAGGGAATTGGAGCACAGATCCAATTCCCAAGATCAAGAGCCCCTCACCAGCGTCAAGGAACCTCCCTTGAGGGTCCCTGCGAGATAAGGAAATTGAGCCGTAATGTGAATATACAATTTATTTTATATATAATGGAAGCATCTCTCCAGTTTATACTACGGTTACGATTCCCAATATGCTGGAAAATGAGCAAACTGTACTGCGCAAAGATAATTGATCTCAGTTACCCCAGTGAGTAAATTTCTTTCAGTTCATCCTATATACGATTAGCGACAACGTTAGCAGACTATGTCATATATGCTGGGTACATCAAGGGCGGTTCCGTGTTTACGTGCTTATCTATTTTTTTTTACATTAATGAGGTACAGCTTTGGTGGCAAAAAGACATGCAAAGAACCTTTTATTTATAGCGGTACATATTATATTATTACTATTACATTCATGGGAGGAGCACTAAACTTGTAGGGCATCCAGGAACCTCCTTGAGGAAGGTTTTACACAGTGGGGGCTATATATCGCATGAAGTTTTTTTTATTATAAGAACCTCTATTATCGTTTGTCGGTTTCCAGCCATTAATCCACCTGTAAGATACGTGAGAGCAGGGACTAACTCTTTCATGTTCTTGCACATAGTTTCATGTAGTAAGAGATTAAGCACTTATCAGCTTCTACTGTGTTTATTTTTTTTTCTTAGTGATACCTGTATATTGAAACAGCAAAATATGGGGTTGATATCACCAGTGACTTGTCAACTATTACAGCCCCAGTAGTTGACTGTCATTATGGCGGCGTGTTCACTCACAGGATGACTGAAACTGCCTAGTAAACCTGCCTCTTGGGGCAAAATCTAAAACAAAACAAAAAATTACTGATTGGATCTCTAGTAATTGGTACTGGCTCTTGCTTGAACTAACAGCATAAACCATTTCGGATAGTCAAGTATTTTGCACCGTCCAATGGTTGTTTTTTTTTTCTGTTCTTAGTACAGGAAGGTCCCGCATATACAATACCTTCTTCTCGGTGTTCCACGTTTTCGTTGATTTCAAATTAAGCCATTGTTCAGTGTGTTCCGGCCGACGGCGAGAGTCACCAGCGGGTGGAACAATGACTCAACTGAAAATAAAGGAAAACATGGAACACCGAAAAGAAGGTACTGTATAAGCGAGGGTTTTTCTGTATTGTGAACTACACAGAAACCACACCTATATTACCCTGCTCATACTCTACCTACAATGACCTATTCATCTTGAGTGCACAAGCAGTAGCACCCACCTATTATACACTGTGTGCACATGGTTGTGTATGCAAGATTGTGTGTATAAACCGTATGTGCAGATGTTATAATGCATATGAATACACCTTGTGCGCACATGATTACGTGTGTGTGTGTGTACTCACCTAGTTGTGGTTGCAGGGGTCGGGTCACCGCTCCTAGCCCCGCCTCTTCACTGGCCGCTACTCGGTCACTCTTCCCGCTCCATGAGCTTTATCTTACCTCTTCTTAAAGCTATGTATGGATCCTGCCTCCACTACATCACTACCCAGACTATTCCACTTCCTGACAACTGTATGACTGAAGAAATACTTCCTAACATCCCTGTGAGTCATCTGAGTCTTTAACTTCCATCTGTGACCCCTTGTTGCTGTGTCCCATCTGTGGAACATCCTGTGTGTGTGTGTGTGTGTGTGTGTGTGTGTGTGTGTGTGTGTGTGTGTGTGTGTGTGTGTGTGTGTGTGTGTGTGTGTGTGTGTGTGTGTGTGTGTGTGTGCGCACCTTATGTCCACATGCTGAATGTGTATGTAACTGCGTGAGTGTACCATATTAAAAGTTAAGATCACATTCCTCTACAAACCAAACTTAAACTAATACTTATCAACACAACAAAACTGTTCATGCCATGAATTCCAAATCAAAAACCACCAGGTACCATAACATAAAAACCACCAGGCACCATAACATAAAAACCACCAGGTACCATAACATAAAAACCACCAGGTACCATAACATAAAAACCACCAGGTACCATAGCATAAAAACCACCAGGTACCATAACATAAAAACCACCAGGTACCATAGCATAAAAACCACCAGGTACCATAACATAAAAACCACCAGGTACCATAGCATAAAAACCACCAGGTACCATAACAAAAACCACCAGGTACCATAGCATAAAAACCACCAGGTACCATAGCATAAAAACCACCAGGTACCATAGCATAAAAACCACCAGGTACCATAGCATAAAAACCACCAGGTGCCATAGCATAAAAACCACCAGGTACCATAGCATAAAAACCACCAGGTACCATAGCATAAAAACCACCAGGTACCATAGCATAAAAACCACCAGGTACCATAGCATAAAAACCACCAGGTACCATAGCATAAAAACCACCAGGTACCATAGCATAAAAACCACCAGGTACCATAGCATAAAAACCACCAGGTGCCATAGCATAAAACCCACCAGGTGCCATAGCATAAAAACCACCAGGTGCCATAGCATAAAAACCACCAGGTGCCATAGCATAAAAACCACCAGGTGCCATAACATAAAAACCACCAGGTGCCATAACATAAAAACCACCAGGTGCCATAACATAAAAACCACCAGGTGCCATAACATAACCACCAGATGCCATAACATAAAAACCACCAGGTGCCATAACATAAAAACCACCAGGTGCCATAACATAAAAACCACCAGATGCCATAACATAAAAACCACCAGGTGCCATAACATAAAAACCACCAGGTGCCATAACATAAAAACCACCATGTGCCATAACATAAAAGCCACCAGGTGCCATAACATAACCACCAGGTGCCATAACATAAAAACCACCAGATGCCCTAACATAAAAACCACCAGGTGCCATAACATAACCACCAGGTGCCATAACATAAAAACCACCAGGTGCCATAACATAACCACCAGGTGCCATAACATAATAACCACCAGGTGCCATAACAAAAACCACCAGGTGCCATAACATAACCACCAGGTGCCATAACATAATAACCACCAGGTGCCATAACATAAAAACCACCAGATGCCCTAACATAAAAACCACCAGGTGCCATAACATAATAACCACCAGGTGCCATAACATAATAACCACCAGATGCCATAACATAAAAACCACCAGGTGCCATAACATAAAAACCACCAGGTGCCATAACATAAAAACCACCAGATGCCATAGCATAAAAACTACCAGGTACCATAGCATAAAAACCACCAGGTGCCATAACATAACCACCAGGTGCCATAACATAAAAACCACCAGATGCCATAACATAAAAACCACCAGGTGCCATAACATAAAAACCACCAGGTGCCATAACATAAAAGCCACCAGGTGCCATAACATAACCACCAGGTGCCACAACATAAAAACCACCAAGTGCCACAACGTAAAAACCACCACGTGCCACAACGTAAAAACCACCAGGTGCCACAACAAAAACACCACATGGTGCCACAACATAAAAGAACAGGAGGTTCCACAACACAAATGGTAAAAAACAGCAGCCTTTACACCCAATCGATCCCACACAACACACCACCTTTAATCACCGCACCCAGCAGTGATTACACACATATATATATATATATATATATATATATATATATATATATATATATATATATATATATATATATATATATATATATATATATATATATATATATATATATATATATATATATATATATATATATATATATATATACACGAATAAAGAGATAAAGTACATACTAGGGGATATAACACATACTAGGGGCACAACGGTGAGGGAATATTACTAAAAGGGCGGGGACAAGAACTGAGATTTGACCCCTGCAACCACAAATAGGTTAGTGCAGGCGAGGAAAGGAGGAATGGTAAGCAAGCTAGGTAGAGTGGGTACAGGAGAGGGTGTGGGAGAAAGTAGGTGCGTATAGAGTAAGGACAGAGCTGGAGTGGGGAGGGTGTAGGAGTGTGGGGAGTGGTGTGGGGTGGAGGCTATAGAATGAAGGGGTATTGTGAGGTGGAGAGCGTAGGATGGGAGTGTAGGGTTGGAGGGTGGAGCTTGGATGGATGGTATGTGTAATTACCTACTGTAGTTGCAGGACTGCAGCTATCCCAGTGGTGTTCCACCTTCTGAGATCACTGTCACACAAGACCAACACATTAAGTTACCAGTGGTTGTATCTCACACTACCTCATCTTGGAGGCCATTCCAACTCTCACCACTTCAGCTGTGAAGACGTTTTTCCTCGCTTCTTTTCTGCAATGATCCTTTTCGAAATTCAAATAATAGACTCTTCTTCACCGAACTGATAATACCACAAACTCTTCCTTATCTTTGTGTGCATATCATTCTATGATTCTACAGGTGGCTACCAACGAGGTGTCTGTCTTCATGATTAACACGTCCAGAAACTCGAGGGTACTGGAGCATACTAGAAGCCTATTATTCTTGTGTGATATTCCTGCCTTCTCTTCTATACCTGGTTATGTGAGGCTACATAATCTACATTCCCACAGGTGTCTATTTTTCCTGATAGGTGGGTCGAGGCAGCTCGGTGGAAGGAAATTTGCCCACATGTTCCTCGCGCCAGGGAGGGTATACCTGGAGAGTAGAGAGTAAGGGTGTTGGGATTTTTTTCTCCCTTTTTATTAGAAAAACTGAATACATTAACGAGGCTCTGCTAACCTATTCTATGATAGTTACATAGCGGCAACAAAAGCTAAAAAAAATTATGATAGGTGGGGGGAGTGTGGGTGGTGGGCGGGGATATACGAGATGAGGGGGAAAAGTGAGGGGGCGGGGAATGAGGGTGGAGGGTAGGAGTGTGTGGGTGGTGAGGGTAGTGGGTGGGAATGTTAGTAGCAGAGAGAGAGAGAGAGAGAGAGAGAGAGAGAGAGAGAGAGAGAGAGAGAGAGAGAGAGAGAGAGAGAGAGAGAGAGAGAGAGAGAGAGAGAGAGAGAGAGAGAGAGAGAGCATCGATCTGGTAGTACATGACCAGCCTACAGGAGAGATCCTAAGACCTTCCCTCTGCTCCTCCAGCGCTTTCTGCACCCACCCTTCCTCCGTCATTTCCTCCTCCTTCCTTCTCTTCCTTACTCTGGTGGCCTGGTGGTTAACGCTCTCGCTTCACACGGCGAGGGCCTGGGCTCGATTCCCAGCCAGAGTAGAAACATTGGGCGTGTTTCTTTCCACCTGTTGTCTATGTTCACCCATCAGTAAAATGGGTACCTGGATGTTAGTCGACTGGTGTGGGTCGCATCCTGGGACACTGACCTAATTTGCCCGAGATGCTCAGCATAACAAGTGGCTTTCTATGTAGTAGTAGTATGTCATTGTTGTCAGGTAGGACTGCATACCATGTACATGTACTTGTAGTAAATAAAGATTATTATTATTATTATTATTACTTAGCGACTCCGCCAGGCACCCCTCCCATCTCCACATCCTTGACACTCCTCCAAGCAGCCTCCCTTCCTCTACACCTCCAGTTGTTCCCTAAAGCACTCTGGCAGCGTTCTTACAACCCTATAAACACAAACATATTTGCTCACACGCGTCTCGCTTGTTCTCACACACTCATCGACTTTTTACTGTAATAATATCCCGTAAAGGAAGTGCCAGAATAATTTTATAAACGAGTGTGTCTTCAGTGCTTTTATCTATAATAATTTATATTGTTAGAGTTATTCCAACGAACACGAGATATTCATGATAATAGTATTTCCAGTGCTGAATACATAGTCCAATGATAAATATAATAAGTCACACCAAGGAATTTATAAGCATAAATCAATGGGGGGCCATAAGAAGGGACATTTTATGCCTTAACCTTTACCTACACCAGACAAGACTAGCCCGGCCCTGGGCTAGTCTCGTCTGGTGTAACTTATACTCTAAAATAAATTCCATAAGAACAATCATACATTACAGAGGTTCACAAAGGTCTAAACCTCCTTTAACACCCGTACAGTCATAAAATGGCTAAATAACGATTATGATCAAAGGAGACAGCAAATCAAATCGACAGAGGAAGCACCTCCACCAATCGGGAGATGGCCAACAGCAGCGTAGGGGAAAGTGCGCCTGACTGACTGGTCGATAAAGTCTATAGGAAGATTGAGTACGGAGGCGCAATGAACAGCTGCTACTCTCTGAGACATCACGACGATAAAGAAAACAACTAAAAACAAACGAAAAATGATAAACATGAATACAAAAGTTAACAAATAAAGACAGCGAGCATTACAAATAAAACACGTTATACAAGTCGATAATAATATACAGGAAGACACACAGGTGTCCAGACCTTGGTGGTGGCGTGTCACTGCAGTTGAAGGGATGTTCAAGCCAGTGGTAGCCGCCAGCAGCTCCACACGAGGAGAAAGAAGCCTTATAGAAGAGTTGAACCTCTCAGGAAATACCTGATCTCACCCACAACCCCATAAATGGGATTATACCAACATTACTGTTCGGATGACAATCCTCTAACCACCACCCCCCTCATTACTGTAATGGTGCAGGTCCTCCAATCACCACAATCATCATAATTGTAATGGTGAAAGTCATACTACCATCATTACTGTTGCAAATCCTCCTACCATCACCATCATTATTGAACTGGTGCAAATCCTACAGTATACCACTGCCACCATTACTGTAAGGGGTTATCAGTCCATCTACCACCACCATTACTTTGAGGGGTGTTAGTCCACCACCAGTACTGTGAGTGCCAGTTCACCTACCACCAACACTACTGTGCGGGGTGTCAGTCCGCCTACCACCACCACTACTGTGAGGGGTCTGTCCACCTACCATCACCACTACTGTGAGGGTATCAGTCCATCTACCACCGCTACTACTGTGAGGGTATCAGTCCACCTACCACCACCACTACTGTGAGGGGTGTCAGTCCACCTACCACCGCCACTACTGTGAGGGGTGTCAGACCACCACCACTACTGTGAGGGGTGTCAGACCACCACCACTACTGTGAGGGGTGTCAGACCACCACCACTACTGTGAGGGGTGTCAGACCACCACCACTACTGTGAGGGGTGTCAGACCACCACCACTACTGTGAGGGGTGTCAGTCCACCTACCACCACCACTATTGTGAGGGGTGTCAGACCACCACCGCTACTGTGAGTGGTGTCAGTCCTACCACCACCACTACTGTGAGGGGTGTCAGTCCACCTACCACCACCACTACTGTGAGTGCCAGTCCACTTACCACCACCACTACTGTGAGGATGTCACTCCACCTACCACCACCACTACCATGAGGGTGTCAGTCCACCACCAGTACAGTGAGGGGTGTCAGTCCATATACCACCACCACTACTGTGAGGGTGTCAGTCCACCACCACCACTACTGTGAGGGTGTCAGTCCACCACCACTACTGTGAGGGTGTCAGTCCACCACCACTACTGTGAGGGTGTCAGTCCACCACCACTACTGTGAGGGTGTCAGTCCACCACCACTACTGTGAGGGTGTCAGTCCACCACCACTACTGTGAGGGTGTCAGTCCACCACCAGTACTGTGAGGGTGTCAGTCTACCACCAGTACTGTGAGGGTGTCAGTCCACCTACCACCACCACTACTGTGAGGGGTGTCAGTTCACCTACCACTACCACTATGTGAGGGTGTCAGTCCACCTACCACCACTATTACTGTGAGAGTGTCCGTCCACCACCAGTACTGTGAGGAGTGTCAGTCCACCTACTACCACCACCACCACTACTGTGAGGGGTGTCAGTCCATCTACCACCACCACCACCACTACTGTGAAGGGTGTCAATCCATCTACCACCACCACCACCACTACTGTGAATTTGTCAGTCCACCACCAGTACAGTGAGGGGTCAGTCCATATACCACCACCACTACTGTGAGGGTGTCAGTCCACCACCAGTACTGTGAGGGGTGTCAGTCCATATACCACCATCACTACTGTGAGGGTGTCAGTCCACCACCAGTACTGTGAGGATGTCAGTCCATCTACCACCACCATCAGTGTGAGGGATGTCAGTCCACCTACCACCACCACTACTATGAGGGTGTCAGTCCATCTACCACCACTACTGTGAAGGATGTCAGTCCATCTACTCATACCACCACTACTGTGAATTTGTAAGTCCACCTACCACCACCACTACTTTGAGGGTGTCAGTCCATATACCACCACCACCACTACTGTGAAGGTGTCAGTCCATCTTCCACCACCACTACTGTGAGGGTGTCAGTTCATCTACCACTTCACAGTTATTGTGTGAGTGTCAACTCTCTCACACTTCAAGAACAGTTCTTCTATTACCTCTTTTTTTCCCAATGAATTTTCAATTTATACTGTTGACCTGTATCCAATATTTATTAAACCTTCGGAAAAAAATAATAAAAATACAGTGGAACCCCGGATTTCAGCCGTTATCCGTTCCAGAAGGTTGGCCTAAATCCGAAAAGGCCGAAAATTGACATACGTAATATTTCCCATAAGAATTAATGTAAATACTACAATTAATCCATTCCAGACGCCCAAAAATATTAACAAAAAATACATTTTTTAAAGATTAACTATAGTTTTACATACAGAAAACAATGAGAAATAAATATAAAGCACAAATTTTAATGATAAATAAACATGACAAACCTTTACTGAAAACTCCTGTTGGCGTATTGAAGAAGACGAGGAGGGGAGAGGGAGGCGGGATTATTGTTTGGAAGGGGAATCCCCTTCCACAAGGACTTCAGGTATCAAAGCAAGAGGGCTACGTCCCTTCTTTGCGTTTTACTGACCCTAGGACAAGCTTGAGAGTCACTGCACCTCTGTTGCACAAAAAAAACTGCCCAGAGAGGTCTGTTTGTGGTGTCTCTAAGATTTGCCTAAAGTGGGACAAGGTTTTTTCACTGAATTCTTTCATGTTTCTCACTTTCTTTACCAAAGGGCTGGCACAAGGAACTTTCTTTGGACCCATAGTGGTTTATTTTGCAGTCGCACTCAATAAACAACCACAAACAACAATGAATTACAGCCTTTTCTCACTTTACAAAGAAGTTCTGCTCCTAAGACCACGTCGTTAAGCAAATTCATTGCTAAGTGTGGAGCATACTATAATGGTAGTCGGTTTGTGTCACCCATCTTTGATATTTTAATGTCACCTTTGCACCATTTATAACATTTCTGGCATATTTTTAAATGTTTATAGTGTACTGTATATTGAAAGTAAACAGAATAGAGGAAATCAACTCTATTATACATTATTTAGGTATAAACACTGGTCAAAGAGCCTGTTGTAAGTCAGAGGTGTCAGTAAACAAGTACAGTGGACCCCCGGTTAACGATATTTTTTCACTCCAGAAGTATGTTCAGGTGCCAGTACTGACCGAATTTGTTCCCATAAGAAATATTGTGAAGTAGATTAGTCCATTTCAGACCCCCAAACATACACGTACAAATGCACTTACATAAATACACTTACATAATTGGTCGCATTCGGAGGTAATCGTTATGCGGGGGTCCACTGTACATACGTCGCTGAGTGAGGAGAGGCTGTATAACGAAATGTTTGGATGAATGCGAGAAGTGTTGCTCACTCACCCAGACACACAGCCAGACTGACTCATGAACATGGCGGAGTGGTGGGCGGAAGCGTCCAATACAGCCAATTTCCGAGTTGCCGGCCGAAATCCAGGACAGAATTTCGGCCAAAAGAGCAGCAGAAATCCGATTTGGCCAATATCTGCACTGGCCAATATCCGGGGTTCCAATGTATATTATTTACTGCTTTATCAGATACTTGAAATGCATTGAAAGGTATCAAATTTGTAAATGTTTTTGATCCTAACATTCAAAAGCTCTGTGAATAGCTAACTCAAATAACATTTCACACTGCGTACAGAGATATACACATCCGGGAAAAGAAAGAAGTGAAACAGCAAACTGGTGTTAGGTTTAGTAAGTAAGTTTATTCAGGTATACACAAATACAGTTACATAGAGTATCATACATAGCAGCATATGTGTAGAGAACCTAGTATAACCTCTCAAGTGCATGAGGGTCATTTTGGCTGCCTTTTACCTATGCCCCACTTGTCAAGACTTCTTCAATCCCTTAAATAAAGGAATATCTAACTTAAATGTTATTTCATACATTTTACAATGACATCAAATGCAATAGGGTCATAGAGGCTGCCTTTTACTTGTGACCACCAGTCAACACTACTTTAATCCCTAAAATGAGAATTAAACTGTCAAGTGTATATATATGCAGATATACATCTTTAGATGTAATTACTCTGCTGAAGCAGAATTTTAGCTTCAGGAACCATAAAAGTTGAAACCATGAACATTCTGATAGCTCATTCTAAATATCAATTTGATTTTTTGATCACAAGGTGTTAATCTGAGGATATAGGGCAAAGCTACAACATACAATTAGAGACCGAATGGAATTTGAACCCATGGCAAGCCACTCCTAAAACTAACAAATCAGTGCTACAATATAAATTAAACTAACACCTCTTAAACCTTCTGCCAAGCCTTGGGGTAGCCTCCACTTAATAAAATACTAAATACTGCATGTAGTTCTGCCTACAATCTTTGGAATAGAGTTCCAATTAATGCACTAGTTAATTACCTGAAAACTGGACTAACTGAAATCATGTCAGTGGGACTTAAGAACATATAGGAAAAATGCAGTCATGTTCTTGAGAAATCTAAAAAATACTCAGTTTAAGTTACACAATTCATCAAAAATAACAAAGTTTTTCATAACTTACACTGTAAGGAACATATAGCTAAAAAAGTCACTTAAAATAATTTATCTTACCTTAAATTATGGTTATTCTAGTCAAGAATTTATAAATAATACTTTTGGTTTTTATCTGTGTGTCAGGAACATAAACCAATTTCTCCCTTAAGCTATTCACTCTACATATCATGTTTTCAATTGTAAACCTGGAGCATACCTGATGAGGGTTTCAGGGATCAACACAGCTGCAGCCCAGTCTGTAACCATTGTAACTTAGGTATCAGGAACATAACTTGTGTGAAAAGTGACAGTCTACTAAATTAATACAGTGGACCCCCGCATAGCGATATTAATCCGTGCAAGAGAGCTCATTGTTATGCGAAATTATCGTTATGCGAATGAATTTTCCCCATAAGAAATAATGGAAATCAAATTAATCCGTGCAAGACACCCCAAAGTATGAAAAAAAAAAATTTTTACCACATGAAATATTAATTTTAATACACACAAACTGAAAAAGGCATGCACAATTACATGACACTTACTTTTATTGAAGATCTGGTGATGATTGATGGGATGGGAGGAGGAGAGTGTGTTAGTGTTTAGAAGGGGAATCCCCTTCCATTAAGACTTGAGGTGTCAAGTCCTTTTCTGGGGTTACTTCCCTTCTTCTTTTAATCCCACTAGGACCAGCTTCAGAGTCACTGGAGTTCTGTCGCACAACATATCTGTCCATAGTGGCCTGTACCTCTCGTTCCTTCATGACTTCCCTAAAGTGTTTCACAACATTGTCAGTGTAATAGTCACCAGCACGGCTTGCAATAGCTGCGTGAGGGTGATTTTCATCCATGAAGGTTTGCACTTCAAGCCACTTTGCACAGATTTCCTTAATCTTTGTAGTAGGCAATTTCTTCAATTTCTCTCTCCCCTCCTTCGAACCAATTTCCTCAGGTCTGGCCTCTTGCTGTTGAAGTTGATCTATCAGCTCATCAGTGGTTAGTTCTTCATTGTCCTCCTCCACCAACTCTTCCACATCATCCCCACTAACCTCCAACCCCAAGGACTTTCCCAATGCCATAATGGATTCCTCAACTGGCATAGGATTCTCAGGGTTAGCCTGAAACCCTTCAAAATCCCTTTGGTCTACACATTCTGGCCACAGTTTCTTCCAAGCAGAGTTCAAGGTCCTCTTAGTCACTCCCTCCCAAGCCTTACCTATAAGGTTTACACAATTGAGGATATTAAAGTGATCTCTCCAAAAGTCTCTTAGAGTCAGTTGAGTTTCTGAGGTCACTACAAAGCACCTTTCAAACAGAGCTTTTGTGTACAGTTTTTTGAAGTTTGCAATAACCTGCTGGTCCATGGGCTGCAGGAGAGGAGTGGTATTAGGAGGCAAAAACTTCACCTTAATGAATTTCATGTCCCCATAAAGTCGCTCTGCCACGTCTGTAGGATGACCAGGGGCATTGTCTAACACCAGGAGGCACTTAAGTTCTAATTTCTTTTCAGTTAGGTAATCTTTCACATTGGGGGCAAATGCATGGTGTAACCAGTCATAGAAAAAGTCCCTAGTGACCCATGCCTTACTGTTTGCCCTCCACAGCACACACAAATTTTCCTTGAGGACATTGTTTTGCCTGAACGGTCTGGGAGTTTCAGAGTGATACACTAATAAAGGCTTCACTTTGCAATCACCAGTAGCATTGGAATACATCAACAGAGTAAGCCTGTCTTTCATAGGCTTATGTCCTGGGAGTGCCTTTTCCTCCTGAGTAATGTAGGTCCTGCTTGGCATTTTGTTCCAAAACAGGCCTGTTTCATCACAATTAAACACTTGTTCAGGTTTCAGTCCTTCACTGTCTATGTACTCCTTGAATTCCTGCACATATTTTTCAGCTGCTTTGTGGTCCGAACTGGCAGCCTCACCATGCCTTATCACACTATGTATGCCACTACGCCTCTTAAATCTCTCAAACCAACCTTTGCTGGCCTTAAATTCACTCACATCATCACTAGTTGCAGGCATTTTTTTAATTAAATCCTCATGCAACTTCCTAGCCTTTTCACTTATGATCACTTGAGAGATGCTATCTCCTGCTATCTGTTTCTCATTTATCCACACCAATAACAGTCTCTCAACATCTTCCATCACTTGCGATCTCTGTTTCGAAAACACAGTTAAACCTTTGGCAAGAACAGCTTCCTTGATTGCCTTTTTGTTGCCCACAATAGTAGCGATGGTTGATTGGGGTTTACTATACAACCTGGCCAGCTCGGAGACACGCACTCCACTTTCATACTTATCAATGATCTCTTTCTTCATCTCTATAGTAATTCTCACCCTTATTCCTGTAGGGTTGGCACTAGAAGCTTTCTTGGGGCCCATGGTCACTTATTTTGCAGATAAAATCACCAGAAACACTGTAATAATACGAAATGTTCCGATTGTATGCTTGGATGTTACGCGGAGGCTGGCTGGTAAACAATGCCACCGGCGGAACATGTGAGGCTGGCTAAGGGCGCACATTAGACGCGTCTCGGACGAACAGCGTTGAGCGGGTTTTTTAGCGGTATGCGAGGCAAAATCTTGGCGATAAAATGTAGCGGTATGCGGATTTAACGTTATGTGATGCCAACAGTATGCGGGGGTCCACTGTACTTCATAAACTGTACAATGAAACCTCAAGTTAGTGACCTTAATGAGGGAAGAGGCTGTCCAGTAATGTAGTATACAGCCTCTAATTACATAACCCTTTGACTGTCGCGGCCGTAAATATACGTCTTCCGAGGTACCGTGTTTGATGTATATATACTCATAAATTCTAGCGGCTTTAAATCAAGCAGGAGAAAGCTGGTAGGCCCACATGTGAGAGAATGGGTCTGTGTGGTCAGTGTGCACCATATAAAAAAAATCCTGGAGCACGCAGTGCATAATGAGAAAAAAAAAACTGACCTTTTTTTTAATTAAAATGCCGATTTTGTGGCCTATTTTCGTATAGTATTTATGGTTGTATTCTCGTTTTCTTGGTCTCATTTGATATAATGGAAAACATATTATAGAAATAGAGGTGATTTTGATTGATTTTACTATAAAAACAACCTAGAAATGGAGCTCAAAGTAGGGGAAATGTTTGATTTTTGCCAATGTTCAAAAGTAAACAAATGATGCCATTGTCTAATAAATGTCCAACTAGCCATTCTAATATGCAGTCATGAATGGGTTGATGTTATTTATACAATTATTACAGTATTGCAGTAGTCTGCATAATAGTAAGTCTTCTATTTTTGTTAGAATAAAAATTCAAAATAGAAAGCAAGAGTAATATCAGAGGGGTCTGGAGACATGTCTGATGAACAAAGAAAATGTTATTTTAGAGCCAGGAATGTCTGCATTGTTCATTCTGGACCTTATTTTGAAATTGTCATATTTTTTAGTTTTCGTGAAATTGGCTAAATTGCAAATTTCTGACCACATTATTAGGTAGTTGAAATCGGTAAATGGGCAGTTTCTTGTACTCAATCGATAGAAAAAATGTAGTTCTAAAGAAATAGCTATGAGTTTGGGCGACTGGAACAACGGAATTAGCCGAAAATAGGGCTCAAAGTGAACGAAATCGCCGATTTGTAAACAGCGCCAAGGTCGCTAACTTCGCGAGAGCATAATTCCGTCAGTTTTCCATCAAATTTCGTTTTTTTGGTGTCATTACAATCGGGAAAAGATTCTCTATCATTTCATAAGAAAAAATAATTTTTTTTTTTAAATTTTGCAACACCAGTAAACACCTCAGGATTGGGGGTTGCGACAGTCAAAGGGTTAACAACGGAGTTCTGTTCCTAAGACCACATTGGTACAAGAATTCGTCGCTAAGTGAGGAGCACACTATAATGGTAGTGGGTTTGTGTCTACCATCTTTGATATTGTTTTAATGTCACCTTTGCACCATTTATAACATTTCTGGTATATTTTTAAATGTTTATACAGCAGTGTACTGTACGTATATAGTAATAAACAGAATAGAAGAAATCAGCTCTAATGTACATTATTTAGGTATGCATACTGGTCAGAGAACCCATCGTAAGTCTGAGTCGTCAGTAAACAAGTACAGTAGGGCCCCACTTATGTGGCAGGTTAGGTTCCAGACTACCACCGTAAAGTGGAAGTCGCCGCAAAGTGGAATGCCCTTTTTACCATTCATAAATGAATATAAATGCTAGATAATAAATTTACACTAACATATATTAAGCTAGCAATAGAAATAGGCATTAAAACAATAAAAAAGTAAAATACACATATATACACTCATTACTTACCTTAAAATATTTGTAGTCTTAATGTAGGGTGAGATGAGTAGTGTTTATAGTAAGAAATCAGGTGTGGGAGGTCACTTTTTGCTTTATAAATGCCACAAGTTTATTGCCTTCAAGCTTCAACATTGCTGCAACTGTAAATACAACTGTAATTTTCTATCAGTAAATATATTCTTGCTCTCTTCACTATAATGTAGCACAAAATAAAGGAATTATTAATATATTAGTATAGTCACAAAATGTGCTCAACTCCTAAGTGTTACAAAGCACCATAATTCTTTGGGGAGCTACTGGCCTTGGGAAGAAGTGCAAAAGGTAAACTTATGATATACCTTTACCTTTGATATATACTTTTGATGACTTTCTAGAACTTTTCTACTCCAGGAGCCTGGCCTTGGGTCAGGCACAAGCTAACAAGGAAAGGTAAAGTTCTGTATTAAGTCAGTTTCAATCAAAATATGAGAATACAGTGCTTCTCTACTGAAGTATGACTTCCTGAAAGGTGAGGGTTTTCTGAAATGAAAAGACAAGCTTTTTCTGCTACACTTTCTACAAATTCAAGGTTGGAGCATCCCCCTTCAGTGGATACCAGTGTATGTTGGCATCCAGGGCAATGAAATGGTTCATCATGCAATGTCCCTCACACACACATTTCCTACCATCCTCCTCCTCGGACTGGAAAGCAGTGAGTTCACAAAGGGGATTCGGTATGAATTCCATCAACTCTGGCAGGGAGATCTGGAGTTCTTTTCCCTATTCCTCAGTACTGGGATCAGTCTGGTCATTCAACAATTCTTATTTGGATGCATCATCCCAACCGTTCAGAGGATGCAGTTCTTACCCAACTTCGGGTGGGGAATTCAAGGCTGGCAGTCATATTCGACACCTCAGGATAAAAGATTCACCATCCTGCCAACGGTGACTCTCTCTCAGCCATTGATGGTGAAGCACTTCCTGCTGTGGTACCCCAATACTACTCTGTGCAGACCCTCCTCTATGCAGCCTTGCATCCATTTGGGGTGCTGTCTTTGATTCTGCCACTCATACTCAGTGAGAAAAAGTTGGACCTTTATTGGCTGCCAGGAAATCCTAGTCCACACTTGTGCCTTCCTATGGGCACATTGGGGAGATATAATACACATCCATGCAAGTCATGTTGCTTCCAATTTGGATGAGATTTGTTCCCCAGGCACTGTTAGGGAAGACATGATATAGTGTATTATGTTAGTGGGCCTATAAACTGGAAATAAAAAAGAAAAGCAAGCAAAACAGAAATAAAAATTAAAATGAATGCTACCTGGTCTTCGGTAAATGGCACAAGGATGTTCAACTGTCTAAGAAACCTGACAAGTTGCACAGAGAGGAGTTGGGTGCTTCTCCATGTGACAGCTATGTATCAGTCTTGCATGACCAATAAGCAAGAGTGTGAGAACTGCTTCTCAAACGTGACAGTGATAAAAAGAAGTCAGCCAAGAGCCCAACCGTGGTTTAATCAAGTACAACTTGCTGTTCTTTAACCTGGATCAATGACATTACCATCAATTTCAGATGCTCTTAGACAAAACTACAAAATAGTCTAAATAAGAGGGAAAACAAGACTTTGTAAACATAACATGAAAATTCTTTTTTATTTTTTTTACGTTTTTGAGGGCACACAAATGTTATGGCCATATATGAGGTAAAGTATGTAGATTTAGACAAAGATAAAGAAGATTTTGTTTGGATTATTAATGAGACTTAATAATCCAGGGTAACCCAGCAAAGCCACTTTTACTCCCCCACTTCAGCCACGAATATCCCTTAACTGGAGCAGTGTGTCCCTATTACCATAATTTTATTATTACTCTAATACATTATATGGAGAGGTACCACCTCCAGTGTTGGCCGGGAACCCACAACCTCAGAAGAGGAAATAAATATGCTGTACTTCAAAGCAATTTTGGGGATTTCTCCTCAGAGTTGCTTGAGAATTTTCTTCGTCTACCACCCCTATATATTATATTAATTATGCATATTCTACATTATTACTGTGTAAGAGAAGTGCTAAACCCATATGGGTCATAATATCAGATTCAGTGCACTATGTATGGCAAATGTACTTAATTAAGCATACCTGTACCTAAATAAACTTATTTACTTATTTCCTTGGATCAAGAGCCCTTCACCAGCATCACGGGGCCACCCTTCAGGGTCACGAGCCCCTCAAAAAAGTCAAGGTTAAAATAATAAGATATTACAAGTACACCAATGGAAATAAGTCACTTTGACACTTTCGGGTTATCCTTGTTAATTTACACATATTCTGCTATGTATGATTATTTGCGTAACTGTATTTATGTGTACCTGAATAAACTTACTTAATAAACGTCACTTATTTCCTAGCTATTGAGTACTTAAACACCAACCTTGTTTCTTTATAATTTATTAAATGTCTAATATATCGTGCTACCATGTTTTACATCTTCATAAATAAGCAGAAATTAATGTCAATACCCCGGCATGATAGACTTTCTTTGTACTTATCAAACCAAAATTGTAATTACACACTGTAACCTTTACAGAGAAATAAAATCTTTTATCTTAATTTTTATCTTTATCTTATAAAATAGTTGCCCCATTTAGCAGTGTCCAGTAAACAAAGTGATTCCTGGTTTATGCGAACGATTAAAAGGCAGACAAATGCATAAAGCTTACAGCAAATACAATTAAGAAAACTGTAGACTTGCCTAAATAGAAGAAAGAAGTGTATTTATCTTACAGAGATCCAAACTGTGTTGCCACTAACAAACAATAAATACAAAGCCAATATTATATCCTGCTTGTGTAGCGGAGTAATCTATATCAATTCACAATTATCATTGTAAGACGTATTGCGTTTCTCAAATAAATTGCAGAATAAGAACTTAATTAAAGAATTGTTGAAGGATTTTCTAAATATAACATATGTTAATATAAATTAAGGAAAATATATAAAATTTTCTATTTTACAATTCCCCTTACCATAAGCTGCCATGATGGCCTACATATATGAAAGGGAAAATGTGCTATAAACCAGATAAAAAGCTTTGCACTTTGGCAGACTGTGTTCCCGAGTAGCCTATAATGGAAAATACTTTAAAGTCTGTGTTATTATTCTCAAAATTCACAAATTACGATGATTTTAATAGGTTAATTATGTCTAAGGCCCCATGAACAACACGAGGGTTTTAAGTCATCGAAGAAGGAGCAAAAATTTAAAGGACAGGGGTTAAAATTAGCTCTGTATAATAATACACTGATTCATGCAGTCATATATTAATGTAAACACCAGGTGCTTATATTCTTATTGTGTTGGTTTGGCCCCCTGTTGACTACACATTGATCATGAAGGTTAGCAAATCAAACACTAACATATACAAATTCTAAAATATATATTAAAGAAAGCTCTCAGTGTATATAACTGGAGTATATATACTTCTTGGTGCATATACTTAAATACTAGGAAACATATTATTCAAACCAACAACAGTGAATCGAAACCTTTGCAGATGACACCCGAATCTGCATGGCAGTGTCTTCCATTGCAGACACTGCAAGGCTCCAGGCGGACATCAACCAAATCTTTCAGTGGGCTGCAGAAAACAATATGAAGTTCAACGATGAGAAATTTCAATTACTCAGATATGGTAAACACGAGGAAATTAAATCTTCATCAGAGTACAAAACAAATTCTGGCCACAAAATAGAGCGAAACACCAACGTCAAAGACCTGGGAGTGATCATGTCGGAGGATCTCACCTTCAAGGACCATAACATTGTATCAATCGCATCTGCTAGAAAAATAACAGGATAGATAATGAGAACCTTCAAAACTAGGGATGCCAAGCCCATGATGACACTCTTCAGATCACTTGTTTTATCTAGGCTGGAATATTGCTGCACACTAACAGCACCTTTCAAGGCAGGTGAAATTGCTGACCTAGAAAATGTACAGAGAACCTTCAAGGCGCGCATAACGGAGATAAAACACCTAAATTACTGGGAGCGCTTGAGGTTCCTGAACCTGTATTCCCTGGAACGCAGGCGGGAGAGATACATGATTATATACACCTGGAAAATCCTAGAGGGACTAATACCGAACTTACACACGAAAATCACTCACTACGAAAGCAAAAGACTTGGCAGACGATGCAACATCCCCCCAATGAAAAGCAGGGGTGTCACTAGCACGTTAAGAGACCATACAATAAGTGTCAGGGGCCCGAGACTGTTCAACTGCCTCCCAGCATACATAAGGGGGATTACCAACAGACCCCTGGCAGTCTTCAAGCTGGCACTGGACAAGCACCTAAAGTCGGTTCCTGACCAGCCGGGCTGTGGCTCGTACGTCGGTTTGCGTGCAGCCAGCAGTAACAGCCTGGTTGATCAGGCTCTGATCCACCAGGAGGCCTGGTCACAGACCGGGCCGCGGGGGAGTTGATCCCCGGAACTCTCTCCAGGTAAACTCCAGGTAATTAACAGCGAAAGTTCCTCTAGGAAATATTTTGGTTCCCTTGTTAGTCTCGTACTATGTAAGTATAGTGATAGTGATACTGTGTAAGTATAGTACTCACCTATTTGTACTCACCTATTTGTGGTTGCAGGGGTCGATTCATAGCTCCTGGCCCCGCCTCTTCGCTGATTGCTACTAGGTCCTCTCTCTCCCTGCCCCATGAGCTTTATCATACCTCGCCTTAAAACTATGTATGGTTCCCGCCTCCACTACGTCACTTTCTAGGCTATTCCACGGCCTGACTACTCTATGGCTGAAGAAATACTTCCTAACATCCCTTTGATTCATCTGAGTCTTCAACTTCCAATTGTGACATCTTGTGTCTGTGTCCCTTCTCTGGAACATCCCGTCTTTGTCCACCTTGTCTATTCTGCGCAGTATTTTATATGTCGTTATCATATCTCCCCTGACCCTCCTGTCCTCCAGTGTCGTCAGGCCGATTTCCCTCAACCTTTCTTCGTAGGACAATCCCCGTAGCTCTGGGACTAGTCTTGTTGCAAACCTTTGCACTTTCTCTAATTTCTTGACGTGTTTGACTAGGTGTGGATTCCAAACTGGTGCTGCATACTCCAGTATGGGCCTGACGTAAATGGTATAGAGAGTCTTGAACGAATCCTTACTGAGGTATCGGAATGCTATCCGTAGGTTTGCCAGGCGCCCGTATGCTGCAGCAGTTATCTGATTGATGTGCGCCTCAGGAGATATGTTCGGTGTTATACTCACCCCCAGGTCTTTTTCCTTGAGTGAGGTTTGCAGTCTTTGGCCATCTAAACTATATTGTGTCTGCGGTCTTCTTTGCCCTTCCCCAATCTTCATGACTTTGCATTTGGCAGGGTTAAACTGAAGGAGCCAGTTGCTGGACCAGGCTTGTAGCCTGTCCAGGTCTCTTTGTAGTCCTGCCTGATCCTCATCCGATTTGATTCTTCTCATTAACTTCACATCATCTGCAAACAAGAACACTTCTGAGTCTATCCCTTCCGTTATGCCGTTCACATATACCAAGAACAGCACAGGTCCTAGGACTGACCCCTGTGGAACCCCGCTTGTCACAGGCGCCCACTATGTAAGTATAGTAAGATAAGATAAGATTTCGTTCGGATTTTTAACCCCGGAGGGTTAGCCACCCAGGATAACCCAAGAAAGTCAGTGCGTCATCGAGGACTGTCTAACTTATTTCCATTGGGGTCCTCAATCTTGTCCCCCAGGATGCGACCCACACCAGTCGACTAACACCCAGGTACCTATTTGCTGCTAGGTGAACAGGACAACAGGTGTAAGGAAACGTGTCGAAATGTTTCCACCCGCCGGGAATCGAACCCGGGCCCTCC
This sequence comes from Cherax quadricarinatus, assembly GCF_038502225.1. NCBI lineage: Eukaryota > Metazoa > Arthropoda > Malacostraca > Decapoda > Parastacidae > Cherax > Cherax quadricarinatus. Next base: position 31,311,645 of record NC_091324.1, read on the forward strand.
GTGTGTGAAGCGGGAGCTTTAGCCACCAGGCCACAGGGCCACCGGTGATAGTGATACTATGTAAGTATAGTGATAGTGATACTATGTAAGTATAGTGATAGTGATCCTATGTAAGTATAGTGACAGTGATACTATGTAAGTATAGTGACAGTGATACTATGTAAGTATAGTGATAGTGATACTATGTAAGTATAGTGATAGTGATACTATGTAAGTATAGCGATAGTGATACTATGTAAGTATAGTGACGGTGATACTATGTAAGTATAGTGGCAGTGATACTATGTAAGTATAGTGATAGTGATACTATGTAAGTATAGTGATAGTGATACTATGTAAGTATAGTACTCACCTAGTTGAGGTTGCGGGGGTCGAGTCCGAGCTCCTGGCCCCGCCTCTTCACTGATCGCTACTAGGTCACTCTCCCTGGGCCGTGAGCTTTATCATACCTCTGCTTAAAGCTATGTATGGATCCTGCCTCCACTACATCGCTTCCCAAACTATTCCACTTACTGACTACTCTGTGGCTGAAGAAATACTTCCTAACATCCCTGTGATTCATCTGTGTCTTCAGCTTCCAACTGTGTCCCCTTGTTACTGTGTCCAATCTCTGGAACATCCTGTCTTTGTCCACCTTGTCAATTCCTCTCAGTATTTTGTATGTCGTTATCATGTCCCCCCTATATCTCCTGTCCTCCAGTGTCGTCAGGTTGATTTCCCTTAACCTCTCCTCGTAGGACATACCTCTTAGCTCTGGGACTAGTCTTGTTGCAAACCTTTGCACTTTCTCTAGTTTCTTCACGTGCTTGGCTAGGTGTGGGTTCCAAACTGGTGCCGCATACTCCAATATGGGCCTAACGTACACGGTGTACAGGGTCCTGAATGATTCCTTATTAAGATGTCGGAATGCTGTTCTGAGGTTTGCTAGGCGCCCATATGCTGCAGCAGTTATTTGGTTGATGTGCGCTTCAGGAGATGTGCCTGGTGTTATACTCACCCCAAGATCTTTTTCCTTGAGTGAGGTTTGTAGTCTCTGACCCCCTAGACTGTACTCCGTCTGCGGCCTTCTTTGCCCTTCCCCAATCTTCATGACTTTGCACTTGGTGGGATTGAACTCCAGGAGCCAATTGCTGGACCAGGTCTGCAGCCTGTCCAGATCCCTTTGTAGTTCTGCCTGGTCTTCGATCGAGTGAATTCTTCTCATCAACTTCACGTCATCTGCAAACAGGGACACCTCAGAGTCTATTCCTTCCGTCATGTCGTTCACAAATACCAGAAACAGCACTGGTCCTAGGACTGACCCCTGCGGGACCCCGCTGGTCACAGGTGCCCACTCTGACACCTCGCCACGTACCATGACTCGCTGCTGTCTTCCTGACAAGTATTCCCTGATCCATTGTAGTGCCTTCCCTGTTATCCCTGCTTGGTCCTCCAGTTTTTGCACTAATCTCTTGTGTGGAACTGTGTCAAACGCCTTCTTGCAGTCCAAGAAAATGCAATCCACCCACCCCTCTCTCTCTTGTCTTACTGCTGTCACCATGTCATAGAACTCCAGTAGGTTTGTGACACAGGATTTCCCGTCCCTGAAACCATGTTGGCTGCTGTTGATGAGATCGTTCCTTTCTAGGTGTTCCACCACTCTTCTCCTGATAATCTTCTCCATGATTTTGCATACTATACATGTCAGTGACACTGGTCTGTAGTTTAATGCTTCATGGCTGTCTCCTTTTTTAAAGATTGGGACTACATTTGCTGTCTTCCATGCCTCAGGCAATCTCCCTGTTTCGATAGATGTATTGAATATTGTTGTTAGGGGTACACATAGCGCCTCTGCTCCCTCTCTCAATACCCATGGGGAGATGTTATCTGGCCCCATTGCCTTTGAGGTATCTAGCTCACTCAGAAGCCTCTTCACTTCTTCCTCGGTTGTGTGCACTGTGTCCAGCACTTTGTGGTGTGCCCCACCTCTCCGTCTTTCTGGAGTCCCTTCTGTCTCCTCTGTGAACACTTCTTTGAATCTCTTGTTGAGTTCTTCACATACTTCACGGTCATTTCTTGTTGTCTCTCCTCCTTCCTTCCTTAGCCTGATTACCTGGTCCTTGACTGTTGTTTTCCTCCTGATGTGGCTGTACAACAGTTTCGGGTCAGATTTGGCTTTCGCTGCTATGTCATTTTCATATTGTCTTTGGGCCTCCCTTCTTATCTGTGCATATTCGTTTCTGGCTCTAAGACTGTTCTCCTTATTCTCCTGGGTCCTTTGCCTTCTATATTTCTTCCATTCCCTAGCACGCTTGGTTTTTGCCTCCCTGCACCTTTGGGTAAACCATGGGCTCATCCTGGCTTTTTCATTATTCCTGTTACCCTTGGGTACAAACCTCTCCTCAGCCTCCTTGCATTTTGTTGCTACATATTCCATCATCTCATTAACTGGCTTCCCTGCCAGTTCTCTGTCCCACTGAACCCCGTTCAGGTAGTTCCTCATTCCTGTGTAGTCCCCTTTCTTGTAGTTTGGCTTCATTCGTCCTGGCCTTCCTGCTTCTCCCTCCACTTGTAGCTCTACTGTGTATTCGAAGCTTAAAACCACATGGTCACTGGCCCCAAGTGATAGTGATAGTGATACTATGTAAGTATAGTGACAGTGATACTATGTAAGTATAGTGACAGTGATACTATGTAAGTATAGTGATAGTGATACTATGTAAGTATAGTGATAGTGATACTATGTAAGTATAGTGATAGTGATACTATGTAAGTATAGTGATAGTGATACTATGTAAGTATAGTGACAGTGATACTATGTAAGTATAGTGATAGTGATACTATGTAAGTATAGTGACAGTGATACTATGTAAGTATAGTGATAGTGATACTATGTAAGTATAGTGATAGTGATACTATGTAAGTATAGTGATAGTGATACTGTGTAAGTATAGTGATAGTGATACTATGTAAGTATAGTGATAGTGATACTGTGTAAGTATAGTGATACTATGTAAGTATAGTACTCACCTAATTGTGGTTGCAGGGGTCGAGACTCAGCTCCTGGCCCCGCCTCTTCACTGAGTGCTACTAGGCCCTCTCTCTCCCTGCTCCATGAGCATTATCATACCTCATCTTAAAGCTATGTATGGTTCCTGCCTCCACTACCTCACTTACTAGGCCATTCCACTTCCTGACTACTCTATGACTGAAGAAATACTTCCTAACATCCCTTTGACTCATCTGGGTCTTCAGCTTCCAAGTATGACCCCTTGTTTCTGTTTCTGTGACAGTGATACTATGTAAGTATAGTGAAAGTGATACTTTGTAAGTATAGTGAAAGTGATACTATGTAAGTAAAGTGATGGTGATACTATGCAAGTATAGTGATACTGATACTATGTAAGTATAGCGATAGTGTTACTATGTAAGTATAGTGATAGTGATACTACGTAAGTATAGTGATAGTGTTACTGTGTAAGTATAGTGATAGTGATACTATGTAAGTATAGTGATACTTTGTTAGTATAATGATAAAAACCTATACTGATTGTACGTGGGTCTTTAAGCTTACAATCCAACTGTACACTCACGTTCAAGAATATTTTAATCACTAAAATAGGGATTAAGGTAAACTCTCTGTCTAGATAAACTATGAGATATATAACTAATTATTAGTATATTCCCTAGTTAACTTTTATATTATGAAATCATTATTATTTCCCCATTTATTATTTGCACAACTATCCATCAATAATTTGATGTTATTTAAATTTTCGGAGGCCAAAGATTTCAAAATACAGTTTGATTTAATATTTTATTTGTTATAATTATTCATCACATAAGTCTACCTTTACGTAATTTATTTGGTGGATGAGGACCACTAGTGAAAGCAGGTCAGGATCATAACACTGGAGTTGTAGAAAATATGGTGAGATGATACTTGCCCGACACAGCAACAACACGGAATCTTAGACCATAGAATATCTTCTACAACTCCATTGCTAAATTGCTGGTTCACCTTATGGGTTTAACGTACTTTTCCCTAGAGAGCCCCAGCCCACGTATAACAATGTCTTTAGCTGCTGCTTCTCCCCTGCTACTTCCACGGGCTCCAGTATAGAGGTCTCACTCCTCTGTATTAGATTCATTAAAGATAGCCAGGTGTTGCATACGTGTTTTATTTAGCTATCTCGCTAATTGCAAAGGCTTTCTCACTTTTTGTGAATACTCTCTTGCTCCTCGCTAATGATGCCTCACTCCGGGTAATTTCTAAATCAGTCCTTGCGAACGCTTTCCCACTTCTTGTAAATTCTATTTTTTTTTTTTTTACGTTTTCCCACTCTATAAATGCAATCCTACTCCTTCTAAACGCTATGCCACTCCTTGCAAACTCTATTCAAATCCTTGTTAAGGAAACAATTCTCCCACATACTGCATCATCGCCATCAGTAATTCCCAGAATGGCGTTAAATTCCGCCTCTCATTTCATCGCTCTAGAGGTTGACATAATTTTCTCGAGAAAATCCAGTCGTACCTTGAATATATTTGTCGAGAGGAAGTAATAAAGAGAGAGAATCAATCAATCTTATCTCCGTGAGAGCATCGGCGAGATTTTCGGATCCTCCTGCACCTGGCTGATGTAGTTTCCAGTACTGTCTTAATGTTATTATTTTGTTTTGCATGCAATAAAAGTTATGTGGTTTATTTTACTCATAAATTGTATCTCTGTGCTTACTGTTTTTTATTTGTATACTGAAATTATTATTATTACTAATTATTATTATTACTAGTAGCAGTAACAGCAACAGCAGCAGCTAGCAGTGGTACAGTAGCAGTAGCAGCAGCAGTAGCAGCAGCAGCAGCAGCAGCAGCAGCAGCAGCAGCAGCAGCAGCAGCAGCAGCAGCAGCAGCAGCAGCAGCAGCAGCAGCAGCAGCAGCAGCAGCAGCGCAGCAGCAGCAGCAGCAGCAGCAGCAGCAGCAGCAGCAGCAGCAGCAGCAGCATCAGCAGCAGCAGCACCACCAGCAGCAGCAGCAGCACCAGCAGCAGCAGCAGCAGCAGCAGCAGCAGCAGCAGCAGCAGCAGCAGCAGCAGCAGCAGCAGCAGCAGCAGCAGCAGCAGCAGCAGCAGCAGCAGCAGTAGCAGCAGCTAGCAGCAGCAGCAGCAGCAGCAGCAGCAGCAGCAGCAGCAGCAGCAGTAGCAGCAGCAGCAGTAGCAGCAGAGTAGTAGTAGCAGCAGCAGCAGCAGTAGCAGTAGCAGTAGCAGCAGTAGAGCAGTAGTAGTACTAGTACCTACATCATGGCAGTCTCCCCAGGTGCAAATGAGCAAAAAAAAAAAAAAAAAATCCTCATTGTTACTCATTCAGTATTATTTATAATATTTCCTAGTTCCCTCTCTCCTTTCTCTCTCTCTCTCTCTCTCTCTCTCTCTCTCTCTCTCTCTCTCTCTCTCTCTCTCTCTCTCTCTCTACACAGGGTTTGACAAGGTTAAGGATCCCTAGCTTTATTGACAAGCTATTTACAGGTTAAGGATTCCTAACTTTATTTGCAAGCTAAGAACTGTTACCTACATCAGCTCATTTGAAAGCATTTTTATTGTTATGAGACATACAAGTAGGGAACAGGATGAAGTTGGAGCCATCTGTGGGCCAGTATTTTCATTTGATCAACTGACTTTATCTCGTTGACATCATTATGCTGCTCTCTCTCTCTGTCTGTCTCTCTCTCTCTCTCTCTCTCTCTCTCTCTCTCTCTGTGTTAGTTACCATTTTAGTTTCCATTTAGCGTGTGTGTGTGTGTGTGTGTCCTCTCACTTATTTGTAATCACCTATTTGTGATTGCAAGGGTTGAGTCACAGCTCCTGTGTATACTACACCTATTTGTACTCGCCTTTTTGTGATTGTAGGAGTCGATTCACAGCTCGTGGCCCCGCCTCTTCGCTGACCGCTACTAAGTTCACTCTTTCCCTGCTCCATAAGCTTCATCGTATCTTTTCTTAAAGCTATGTATGGATCCTGCCTCCACTACATCACTCTCCAGATTATTCCACTTCCTGACAACTCTATAACTGAAGAAATATTTCATAACATCCTTGTGACTCATTTGAATTTTCAAGTTCCAGTTTTTACCCCTTGTTGCCGTATCCTATCTCTAAAACATTCTGTCCCTATCAACCTTGTGAATTCCTCTCAGTATTTTATGTCTTTATCATGTGTTCCCTATCCCCCCTGTCCTCCAGTCTCTTTAGGTTGAGTTCCCTTAATCTCTTCTCGTAGGACATACTTCATAGCTCCGGGACTAGTCTTGTTGCAAACCTTTAAACTTTCTCTAATTTCTTGGCGTGTTTGACCAGGTGTGGGTTCCATACTGGTGCTGCATACTCCAATATGAGCCTGACGTACATGGCGTACAGAATCTTGAACGATTGCTTACTCAGGTGTCGAAATGCTGTTCTTAGGTTTGCCAGGCGCCCATATGCTGCAGCAGTTATTTCGTTAGTGTTCGCCTCAGGAGATTTGCTCGGTATTACACTTCCCCAAGATTCTTTTCCTTAAGTGAAGTGTGTGTGTGTGTGTGGAGCAGCATCCGCAGGGTTCAGGAATTCCCCGACATCTGAGGACAATCACGTCCCCCAAGTGAGCTGAGTCTCCCAACTTTCCAGGTCTGGCGTGTCCCAGCTTTCCAGGTCTGGCGTGTCCCAGCATCCCAGGTCTGGAGTGTCCCAGCTTCCCAGGTCTGTTCCACAGTATGCCAGGTTTTCTTTGTTGTTCTAGGGGAGACTGAGTCAAGCTGGAAGCACAGAGAGAGACGACAGGATGAGTGATCCACTGACTCAAGGAGTAACTAAAAAAAGAGAATACAAAGTGTGAAGAATCATACCAAGTTAGGTCTGAATACCAACTGGGGTTCCGCAGTGATTAAGCCTTGAACCAGTACTTTATTCCTGATTATGTAAAACAAGTGAGCTAAAAAAAAAAACTATAATTAGACTTCCACACGATCAATGGCAATGTATAACATACACATACCTGCAACCATAAATGGTTGAGTATACACACGGAAGTACATAGTCAAGGAACCACACAAATGATTTTAGTCACGAAAGTGCTCACTAGCTTATATGATCACGGAAGTACTTAAATCCAGACGGTATGTCGACACTTGTTTTGAGACACCTAAACCTACACTACTCTATCAATTCGTCCTCCACAGTGCTCAATAGTATGGTAAGAATCTATCATTGTGCTGGTGATTCAGTCGCTGGCTAATTTCCAACACTATTTTAGTTGATTTCTCAATGGAAATAAGTCACTTTGTCTGACTTTTTTGGGTTATCCTAGGTTCTTTACACTTATTCTGCTGTGTATTATAATCTATGTAATTGTATTTGTGTATACCTGAATAAACTTACTTAACTACTTTTACCTCTTACAGTAAAGTTATAGATATTTTATCAAATTTCTTAATAACAATGGAATAGACGGACTGGGACAATTAAACAACGAAAATATTAAAACAGACCGAGATTTAACATTTACTAAATAATATATAACAATGGTTATAAATGACCATAATTTTTAAAGGGGTGGACCGGTAAGCCAGCGGAAGGCCTCGGTCAGATGACCAAAAGCTCCAAAGGCGGGTCATCATCTGACTAAGACCCGCGTCAGGAAACATTTGTCCTGTTTCCTGACGAACCTTACCTAACCTAACCCAACTAAATATTATAAAAGAACACTGGCTTCTTCTAACTAACTTTACTTATTTAGTATATACTTTACTAATTTATATACATTATTAATTTCACAGATAATGCGACTGTGGGGAAAAGTATCGAAAGAGTAACAATAGGGCTTTGACACACTGCCTTCACTCTTCCTCCCAGTACCCTTCAGTATGCCCCAGTTCTTCTCCAACTTGCATGTCCTCACCCAAGCCTGGGCAGTCACTCCTGAGGTTCTTACCCTAGTTTGGGTAAGAACCTCACCCTTTTTCCTACTAACCTCCTCCCAACCGGTTTCCAATATTATCCCAATAACCCTTAAATGTCTTGAAAAACCGTAATACAGTGTTTTCCCTTGTCCAACGTATTCTATAGCCGGGATCCCATGCATGGTTGCCATGCTTGGGTGCCATGGGTGGGTGCCATGTGTATGTGCCATGTGAGGTATTTCCTTATCGTCTTCGAGGCCTCACCTCTCCTGGAATGGCTGCTAAACACGCAGACTAAGTTTCTCTTCATGCTAACTTCTCTGGGAGAGCTTGAGAAGCGCTTAAAATTTATCATTGCTACCGAAACTAATAATCCTTTGTACGTGGAAGAAGAACGTCATGACGTCACTGGGGTTTCCAGGTATTCGTAAATGCCGAGAGAACTTTTTTTTATTTCTCAGTTTGAATTACATCTGGCATCAGAAAGAAATAATAATCACAAATCTCAGAGGTGTTTCTTGCACTATCAGTACATAAATGTACTATAACGCAGAATTTATTGGAGTGACGCTGTAGGGTATATGATGGAAGTATAGTAGCAACATTAATTGCAAATTCGTTGCTATCTGCAGGTAAAATACAAGAAAGGAATTCAGAGTACTAGGTGTATGATAGCGTTAGTATGTTGGAGGATGGAGGGGGATGCTTGGGCCAGGGAGGAGAGCGTATAAATAGTGGTGCGAGAACCACCAGTCATTCAGTCAGTGGGTTACCCGCATCTACCTACTACCTACATCGTCGAAATGGTGAGTTCTTCTCGATAACACTACGTGTAGTGAAAAAAAAGAATCTTTAGAATTAACGAATCTGTTTAATTGAAAATAATGAGTGCACGTAATATTCCTGTTAGACTTCATTTTAAGCCGCAGTTCTTATTAATGAAACGAGAGGAGTGGCACTTGGTCCACCTCAGGTGTGACGGGAATCCGGAGGGATGAACTCCGCTGAGAGGCGACGTTACACATGGATAAACAATCCTCTTTGTAGCTCTGGATTGAAATAACAATAGTTATGGTCGTTTGCACTAGCCATGGGTTCAATCCCCACCCGTTCCCTGTTTTGTTTGTAATTGTGTTATTACGATTTCGTGAGTCAAGATACCTAATATGTATCACGGATCCATCTGTATATGACTATTCATATACATCATGGGTACATTCATATGTATTATGGATAATTATGTGTCATACCTGGTTACCTGGATAACCTGGAGGTTACCTGGAGGTTATTCCGAGGATCAACGCCCCCGCGGCCCGGTCCATGACCAGGCCTCCCTGAACATCAAAATGGTATACAATACCGACAGGTTGGTAGGTAAGACACATAGGCAACAGTTAGGCAACTTTATTCCGAAACGTTTCGCCTACACAGTAGGCTTCTTCAGTCGAATACAGAAAGTAGGCAGGAGCAGTAGAGATGTGAAGACGATGTAATCAGTCCATCACCCTTGAAGTCGTAGAATTTGAGGTTGTCAGTCCCTCGGCCTGGAGAAGTTCAGTTCCATAGGAACTATCTGTTATCTATCTGACTATGGAACTGAACTTCTCCAGGCCGAGGGACTGACAACCTCAAATTCTACGACTTCAAGGGTGATGGACTGATTACATCGTCTTCACATCTCTACTGCTCCTGCCTACTTTCTGTATTCGACTGAAGAAGCCTACTGTGTAGGCGAAACGTTTCGGAATAAAGTTGCCTAACTGTTGCCTATGTGTCTTACCTACCCACCAGGCCTCCCGATGGATCAGGGCCTGATCAACTAGGCTGTTACTGCTGGCCGCACGCAGTCCAACGTACGAGCCACAGCCCGGCTGATATGGCACTGACTTTAAGTATCTGTCCAGCTCTCTCTTGAAGGCAGCCAGGGGTTTATTGGCAATTCCCCTAATGCTTGATGGGGGGCTGTTGAACAGTCTTGGGCCCCGGACACTTATGGTGTTTTCCCTTAGTGTACCAATGGCGCCCCTACTTTTTATTGGGGGCATTTTGCATCGCCTGCCCAGTCTTTTACTTTCGTCGGGAGTGATTTCTGTGTGCAGATTTGGGACCATTCCTTCCAAGATTTTCCAAGTGTAGATTATGATATATCTCTCCCTCCTGCGTACCAACGAGTACAAGTCAAGTGCTTCCAAGCGTTCCCAGTAGTTAAGGTGCTTGACAGAACTTATACGTGCAGTAAAGGATCTCTGTACATTCTCTAGATCTGCGATTTCACCTGCTTTGAATGGAGATATTAATGTACAGCAGTATTCCAGCCTAGAGAGAACAAGTGATTTGAAAAGGATCATCATTGGCTTGGCATCTCTCGTTTTGAAAGTTCTCATTATCCATCCTATCATTTTCTTTGCAAAGCATTGATATTAATAACATAACACCCAGTGAAATGTTTATTTTAATAACACCGTATATAGTGAAAAGTTTGTCTTTACGTGTGTAGTTCAATGTTTTCTTCATAGAGCCGTGAACCATGATGAGGTTATTGCAGTGTGCTCGCTACCATGATATTCCCATGCCATGGCATTTCTCCGGAAGTCATGTGTCGGCTGATGGTTGGGATTAGACAGGAAAATTATATCTTCTTAGTGGGAAACAACCAATGTGGTAAAACAAAATAATTTAAGCTAGAGAAGTCAGAAATTTGACCAGGCCTAGTGACGGTCCGGGCCGCGCAGGCGTCGACCCCCGAAACTCTCTCCTGGTATACTCCAGGTATCTCCAAGGAGTAGCCACGTAGACTCCCACAGCAAGTTTACACGAGGAACTAGACACATCAGGTACGGAAGATGATGTGGAAAAATCAATTGTGTAGAGTTCAGAACATTTATTAAAGGGAACGTTTCGCCACTCGTTGTGAAACGTTTTTCCTAATAATGTCCTGAAATGTACATAAGTGTCTTTCACATCTTGTCAGTGTCGCCAGACCATTTTCATGGAATATGGTCAAGAATAAGCAGCAGGAGGAAGACCACTGCAGAGGCACAGTTAGCCTCCCAGGAGAGGCACATCTGGTCTTCCAGGAGAAGCACATCTGGCCTCCCAGGAGAGGCACATCTGGCCTTCCAGGAGAGGCACATCTGGCCTCCCAGGAGCGGCACATCTGGCCTCCCAGGAGCGGCACATCTGGCCGTTTAGGAAAAAAACAGAATAAATTAACGGATGAGCTTGTAAACAATGATCACGAACGCTTATACCAGATGAAAGGAATTAAAGGAGGTGCAGAATGAACCACATTAAAACCAGTGATAATAAAGAGCTCAGTAATGAGAAGCTGTAGCCAGTTAGTGATTCTGAAATATGGATGGGAGCAAAATGAGACCCGTCAGCAATACCTGAGAATACTAGTATCAAGTATGCCCTGCGGGATAGCTCTTGTAAAGTCAAAATGTCTGCTCTGCCGTGCGTATTTATCTGGAGATATTCCTAAGCTGGAAGGAAGCCAGGGTCATCCCAATCCCATCAGGGAGAAATAAATGTCTCATCTACGCCACATTTATGAAAAAATATTAGACAAAAATATTGAACAGAATATTACCTCTTTAAAGGCGGAGAAGAAAAGGTGCCTTGACGCCGGTGAGGAATTCTTGATCCAGGAACTGGAGCTACCTTCTCCTTGTTTGGATGAAACCTGACTGCCTCCTGTCTCCCAGGAGCTGTATCACCTTTTACAGGTTCGGCGTTAGTGAGAAAGAAATCATGATGATTATTCCTTGGCCGCTGAAGACAGCTGCTGGTAGTGAAGATGCTGGTAGTGAAGACGCTGGTAGTGAAGATGCTGGTAGTGAAGATGCTGGTAGTGAAGATGCTGGTAGTGAAGATGCTGGTAGTGAAGACGCTGGTAGTGAAGATGCTGGTAGTGAAGATGCTGGTAGTGAAGATGCTGGTAGTGAAGATGCTGGTAGTGAAGACGCTGGTAGTGAAGATGCTGATAGTGAAGATGCTGGTAGTGAAGATGCTGGTAGTGAAGATGCTGGTAGTGAAGATGCTGGTAGTGAAGATGCTGGTAGTGAAGATGCTGGTAGTGAAGATGCTGGTAGTGAAGATGCTGGTAGTAAAGCTGCTGATAGTGAAGACGCTGGTAGTGAAGATGCTGGTAGTGAAGATGCTGGTAGTAAAGCTGCTGATAGTGAAGACGCTGGTAGTGAAGATGCTGGTAGTGAAGATGCTGGTAGTGAAGATGCTGGTAGTGAAGATGCTGGTAGTGAAGATGCTGGTAGTGAAGACGCTGGTAGTGAAGATGCTGGTAGTGAAGATGCTGGTAGTAAAGCTGCTGATAGTGAAGACGCTGGTAGTGAAGATGCTGGTAGTGAAGATGCTGGTAGTGAAGATGCTGGTAGTGAAGATGCTGGTAGTGAAGATGCTGGTAGTGAAGACGCTGGTAGTGAAGATGCTGGTAGTGAAGATGCTGGTAGTGAAGATGCTGGTAGTGAAGATGCTGGTAGTGAAGATGCTGGTAGTGAAGACGCTGGTAGTAAAGCTGCTGATAGTGAAGACGCTGGTAGTGAAGATGCTGGTAGTGAAGATGCTGGTAGTGAAGATGCTGGTAGTGAAGATGCTGGTAGTGAAGATGCTGGTAGTGAAGACGCTGGTAGTGAAGATGCTGGTAGTGAAGATGCTGGTAGTGAAGATGCTGGTAGTGAAGATGCTGGTAGTGAAGACGCTGGTAGTAAAGCTGCTGATAGTGAAGACGCTGGTAGTGAAGATGCTGGTAGTGAAGATGCTGGTAGTGAAGATGCTGGTAGTGAAGATGCTGGTAGTGAAGATGCTGGTAGTGAAGATGCTGGTAGTGAAGATGCTGGTAGTGAAGATGCTGGTAGTAAAGCTGCTGATAGTGAAGACGCTGGTAGTGAAGATGCTGGTAGTGAAGATGCTGGTAGTGAAGATGCTGGTAGTGAAGATGCTGGTAGTGAAGATGCTGGTAGTGAAGATGCTGGTAGTGAAGATGCTGGTAGTGAAGATGCTGGTAGTGAAGATGCTGGTTGGTAGTGAAGATGCTGGTAGTGAAGATGCTGGTAGTGAAGATGCTGGTAGTGAAGATGCTGGTAGTGAAGATGCTGGTAGTGAAGATGCTGGTGGTGAAGATGCTGGTAGTGAAGATGCTGGTAGTGAAGACGCTGGTAGTGAAGACGCTGGTAGTGAAGATGCTGGTAGTGAAGATGCTGGTAGTGAAGATGCTGGTAGTGAAGATGCTGGTAGTGAAGACGCTGGTAGTGAAGATGCTGGTAGTGAAGATGCTGGTAGTGAAGATGCTGGTAGTGAAGATGCTGGTAGTGAAGATGCTGGTAGTGAAGATGCTGGTAGTGAAGACGCTGGTAGTGAAGATGCTGGTAGTGAAGACGCTGGTAGTGAAGATGCTGGTAGTAAAGCTGCTGATAGTGAAGACGCTGGTAGTGAAGATGCTGGTAGTGAAGATGCTGGTAGTGAAGATGCTGGTAGTGAAGATGCTGGTAGTGAAGATGCTGGTAGTGAAGATGCTGGTAGTGAAGATGCTGGTAGTGAAGATGCTGGTAGTGAAGATGCTGGTAGTGAAGATGCTGGTAGTAAAGCTGCTGATAGTGAAGACGCTGGTAGTGAAGATGCTGGTAGTGAAGATGCTGGTAGTGAAGATGCTGGTAGTGAAGATGCTGGTAGTGAAGACGCTGGTAGTGAAGACGCTGGTAGTGAAGATGCTGGTAGTGAAGATGCTGGTAGTGAAGATGCTGGTAGTGAAGATGCTGGTAGTGAAGATGCTGGTAGTGAAGATGCTGGTAGTAAAGCTGCTGATAGTGAAGACGCTGGTAGTGAAGATGCTGGTAGTGAAGATGCTGGTAGTGAAGATGCTGGTAGTGAAGATGCTGGTAGTGAAGACGCTGGTAGTGAAGACGCTGGTAGTGAAGATGCTGGTAGTGAAGATGCTGGTAGTGAAGATGCTGGTAGTGAAGATGCTGGTAGTGAAGACGCTGGTAGTGAAGACGCTGGTAGTGAAGATGCTGGTAGTGAAGATGCTGGTAGTGAAGATGCTGGTAGTGAAGACGCTGGTAGTGAAGACGCTGGTAGTGAAGATGCTGGTAGTGAAGATGCTGGTAGTGAAGATGCTGGTAGTGAAGATGCTGGTAGTGAAGATGCTGGTAGTGAAGACGCTGGTAGTGAAGACGCTGGTAGTGAAGATGCTGGTAGTGAAGATGCTGGTAGTGAAGATGCTGGTAGTGAAGATGCTGGTAGTGAAGATGCTGGTAGTGAAGATGCTGGTAGTGAAGATGCTGATAGTGAAGACGCTGGTAGTGAAGATGCTGGTAGTGAAGATGCTGGTAGTGAAGATGCTGGTAGTGAAGATGCTGGTAGTGAAGATGCTGGTAGTGAAGATGCTGGTAGTGAAGATGCTGGTAGTGAAGATGCTGGTTGGTAGTGAAGATGCTGGTAGTGAAACTACTGATGGTGAAGCTGCTGGTAGTGAAGCCACTGGTGGTGAAGCTGCTGGTGGTGAAGCTGCTGGTAGTGAAGCTACTGGTAGTGAACCTACTGGTAGTGAAGCTACTAGTAGTGAAGCTACGGGTGGTGAAGCTGCTGGTAGTGAAGCTACTGGTAGTGAAGCTACTAGTAGTGAAGCTACTGGTGGTGAAGCTGCTGGTAGTGAAGCTACTGGTAGTGAACCTACTGGTAGTGAAGCTACTAGTAGTGAAGCTACTGGTGGTGAAGTTGCTGGTAGTGAAGCTACTGGTAGTGAAGCTACTAGTAGTGAAGCTACTGGTAGTGAAGCTACTGGTGGTGAAGCTGCTGGTAGTGAAGCTACTGGTAGTGAAGCTACTGGTAGTGAAGCTACTGGTGGTGAAGCTGCTGGTAGTGAAGATACTGGTAGTGAAGCTACTGGTAGTGAAGCTACTGGTAGTGAAGCTACTGGTGGTGAAGCTGCTGGAAGTGAAGCTACTGGTGGTGAAGCTACTGGTAGTGAAGCTACTGGTAGTGAAGCTACTGGTGGTGAAGCTGCTGGTAGTGAAGCTACTGGTAGTGAAGCTACTGGTGGTGAAGCTGCTGGTAGTGAAGCTACTGGTAGTGAAGCTACTAGTAGTGAAGCTACTGGTGGTGAAGCTGCTGGTAGTGAAGCTAGTGGTAGTGAAGCTACTGGTAGTGAAGCTACTGGTAGTGAAGCTACTGGTGGTGAAGCTGCTGGTAGTGAAGCTACTGGTGGTGAAGCTACTAGTAGTGAAGCTACTGGTAGTGAAGCTACTAGTAGTGAAGCTAGTGGTAGTGAAGCTACTGGTAGTGAAGCTACTGGTAGTGAAGCTACTGGTGGTGAAGCTGCTGGTAGTGAAGCTACTGGTAGTGAAGCTACTGGTAGTGAAGCTACTGGTGGTGAAGCTGCTGGTAGTGAAGCTACTGGTAGTGAAGCTACTGGTAGTGAAGCTGCTGGTAGTGAAGCTACTGGTAGTGAAGCTACTAGTAGTGAAGCTACTGGTAGTGAAGCTACTAGTAGTGAAGCTAGTGGTAGTGAAGCTACTGGTGGAGAAGCTGCTGGTAGTGAAGCTACTGGTGGTGAAGCTGTTGGTAGTGAAGCTGCTGGTAGTGAAGCTGCTGGGAGTGAAGTTACTGGTAGTGAAGCTACTGGTGGTGAAGCTGCTGGTAGTGAAGCTACTGGTAGTGAAGCTACTGGTGGTGAAGCTAGTGGTAGTGAAGTTACTGGTGGTGAAGCTACTGGTAGTGAAGCTACTGGTGGTGAAGCTACTGATAGTGAAGCTACTCTGGTGAAGCTAGTGGTGGTGAAGCTACTCTGGTGAAGCTACTCTGGTGAAGCTAGTGGTGGTGAAGCTGCTGGTAGTGAAGCTACTCTGGTGAAGCTAGTGGTGGTTAAGCTATTGGTGGTGAAGCTACTGGTAGTGAAGCTACTGGTGGTGAAGCTAGTGGTAGTGAAGTTACTGGTGGTGAAGCTACTGGTAGTGAAGCTACTTGTGGTGAAGCTACTGATAGTGAAGCTACTCTGGTGAAGCTAGTGGTGGTGAAGCTACTCTGGTGAAGCTACTCTGGTGAAGCTAGTGGTGGTGAAGCTGCTGGTAGTGAAGCTACTCTGGTGAAGCTAGTGGTGGTTAAGCTATTGGTGGTGAAGCTACTGGTGGTGAAGCTAGTGGTAGTGAAGCTACTCTGGTGAAGCTACTGGCAGTGAAGCTACTCTGGTGAAGCTACTCTGGTGAAGCTAGTGGTGGTGAAGCTACTGGTGGTGAAGCTACTCTGGTGAAGCTAGTGGTGGTGAAGATACTGGTAGTGAAACTACTCTGGTGAAGCTAGTGGTGGTGAAGCTACTGGTAGTGAAGCTACTCTGCTGAAGCTAGTGGTGGTGAAGCTACTGGCAGTGAAGCTACTCTGGTGAAGCTAGTGGTGGTGAAGATACTGGTAGTGAAGCTACTCTGGTGAAGCTAGTGGTGGTGAAGCTACTGGTAGTGAAGCTACTCTGGTGAAGCTAGTGGTGGTGAAGCTACTCTAGTGAAGCTAGTGGTGGTGAAGCTACTGGTGGTGAAGCTACTGGTAGTGAAGCTACTGGTAGTGAAGCTACTCTGGTGAAGCTAGTGGTGTTGAAGCTACTGGTGGTGAAGCTACTAGTAGTGAAGCTACTGGTAGTGAAGCTACTCTGGTGAAGCTAGTGGTGTTGAAGCTACTGGTAGTGAAGCTACTCTGGTGAAGCTAGTGGTGGTGAAGCTACTGGTAGTGAAGCTACTGGTAGTGAAGCTACTGACAGTGAAGCTACTGACAGTGAATCTACTTTGGTGAAGTTAGTGGTGGTGAAGCTACTGGTAGTGAAGCTACTGGTAGTGAAGCTACTCTGGTGAAGCTAGTGGTGTTGAAGCTACTGGTAGTGAAGCTACTCTGGTGAAGCTAGTGGTGGTGAAGCTACTGGTAGTGAAGCTACTGGTAGTGAAGCTACTGACAGTGAAGCTACTGACAGTGAATCTACTTTGGTGAAGCTAGTGGTGGTGAAGCTACTGGTACGAAGCTACTGGTAGTGAAGCTACTCTGGTGAAGCTAGTGGTGGTGAAGCTACTGGCAGTGAAGCTACTCTGGCGAAGCTAGTGGTGGTGAAGCTACTGGCAGTGAAGCTACTCTGGTGAAGCTAGTGGTGGTGAAGCTACTGGTAGTGAAGCTACTGGTAGTGAAGCTACTCTGGTGAAGCTAGTGGTGGTGAAGCTACTGGTAGTGAAGCTACTGGTAGTGAAGCTACTCTCGTGAAGCTAGTGGTGGTGAAGCTACTGGTAGTGAAGCTACTTGTAGTGAAGCTACTCTGGTGAAGCTAGTGGTGGTGAAGCTACTGGTAGTGAAGCTACTTGTAGTGAAGCTACTCTGGTGAAGCTAGTGGTGGTGAAGCTACTAGTAGTGAAGCTACTCTGGTGAAGCTAGTGATGGTGAAGCTACTGGTGGTGAAGCTACTGGTAGTGAAGCTACTGGTAGTGAAGCTACTGGTAGTGAAGCTACTCTGCTGAAGCTAGTGGTGAAGCTAGTGGTGAAGCTACTGGTAGTGAAGCTACTGGCAGTGAAGCTACTCTGGTGAAGCTAGTGGTGGTGAAGCTACTGGTAGTGAAGCTACTCTGGTGAAGCTAGTGGTGGTGAAGCTACTGGTAGTGAAGCTACTGGTTGTGAAGCTACTCTGTTGAAGCTAGTGGTGGTGAAGCTACTGGTAGTGAAGCTACTGGTTGTGAAGCTACTGGCAGTGAAGCTACTCTGGTGAAGCTAGTGGTGGTGAAGCTACTGGTAGTGAAGCTACTGTTAGTGAAGCTAATGTTAGTGAAGCTACTGTTAGTGAGGTTACTGGTGGTGAAGCTACTGTTAGTGAAGCTACTGATAGGCTTCAAGAGGAGTATCCCGTTTATATGCACTGGATATACTTGGTATATCTAATAGGCACTCAGTTTAGCATATCTATTTACTGTCATGCACTGTAATACATATATATATATATATATATATATATATATATATATATATATATATATATATATATATATATATATATATATATATATATATATATCAAATGGTAATCGTGCCTTGGAGTGTACTGAGGGAGGAGAGTGAGAATAGTATAATATATACTGTAATATGGGAGGAGAGTGAGCAAGGCGTCACACTTGACTAACTGCTAAAGCATACATTTCCTCCCTGACGGTTCTCTCTTCCTCTTCCTGGTCAAGCAAATCCTTGAATCACGAATTTCTGGGTAAAAAAATGAATCACTTAATACGAATCATGGTAAAAATTGAGTGGGGATTGTTTCGTGAGTGGAGAGGGATAGGGAGGGGGATTGATTGATGGGTGAGTGAGGAAAGGGGAAACGGGGGTTTGGGTACTGGCTTCGCCCATCTACCCATTCAACTCATAAACCTACCCACCCCGCCCATCCACTGTGTGTGTTGATGACGGGCGTTGTCCCGGACTGCTGGACACCTGGTGGGGTTTTCCAAGTCGGGACCTTTTATTTCCTCCCCTGTGACACTCCCTCATACTGCCCTGACACAATAACACTGCTCTGGTATACACACTCTCATTATGCTCCCTGGCACACTCCCTCACACTGCTCTGATATACACACTCTCTCATAGTGCTCCCTGGCATACTCCCTAACATTGCTCTGATATACACGCTCTCTCATACTGCTCCCTGGCACACTCCCTAACACTGCTCTGATATACACACTCATTATGCTCCCCAGCACACTGCCTCACACTGCTCTGATATACACACTCATTATGCTCCCCAGCACACTGCCTCACACTGCTCTGATATACACACTCTCATTATGCTCCCAGCACACTCCCTCACACTGCTCTGATATACACACTCTCATTATGCTCCCAGCACACTCCCTCACACTGCTCTGATATACACACTCTCATTATGCTCCCTGGCACACTACCTCACACTGCTCTGATATACACACTCTCATTATGCTCCCCAGCACACTCCCTCACACTGCTCTGATATACACACTCTCATTATGCTCCCCGGCACACTCCCTCACACTGCTCTGATATA
>NC_091324.1:31335604-31418104 GCF_038502225.1 Cherax quadricarinatus
AGTTTGTATATATATATATATATATATATATATATATATATATATATATATATATATATACTGTTTAATATGTGTGTGTGTAAAACAATAGACACTGAGAGAGACATAAAGCCCTAGACATATACACAGCAACAAAGAGATCACAATAATGAGAGACAAAAATGGAATATCTCGCCTGAAAAGCAGCAAATCTTCACAGTGTCAGAGCATCACAAAAGGAGCTCATCAAGACCCACAACATCGCTGACGCCTCTCTAAGGTCTCACATAATGCAGTCAGGAGGCTCGGAGGCCAGGTGGAGAGCTCAGCAAGGTCAGGAGCGAACGTCAGGAGAGGTCATGAAGGAAGGTCAGGATGGTTGACTCGGAAGATAATTAGGTAAAGAACAAGGACGGGCAGAAGATAAACATGCAAGAACATCATCAAGTCACGAAGTCAGGTCAACAAAAGGTCAGGAAATTAATCGCAGGGTCAGAAAGTCAAGAAAGGTCAGGAAATCGAGAGAGAGGTTACGCAGGCAAGAAGAGATCAGGAAGTCAAGAGGGTTAGGGAGGCAGAATAATTATCAAATGAAGTAATTTGGAAGACGACAGCCATGAAGCATTCTGGAAGGGAAGAATGACATTCTGAAAGTCTTAGAAAATAAGGAAGCCGGGAATTATGAAAGTCAGTTAAGGAGGCGAGCAAGCTAGGTCTTGTACTTGTAGTTAACTTTCTAACTCTTGATAAAACAAATTATCTAATTATCGAAAAAGGTTACGGTAGTTATGACAGAGGTTGTTGATGGCACGTGATTTGAGGTGAAGAGTAGTGACCTATGGGGTCAAGTCAAGGGCTCATGTTTGAACCCTGGAGACCCAGGCTGGGGCACGGATCAGGTCAAAGATTCAGGTCTGACCCCCCGGTAACCCAGATCAGGGCTCGGGTCAGGTCAAGAGCTCAGGTCTGAGCCCCGGAGACCCAGGGCTGGGGCACGGGTCTGGTCAATTATTCAGGTATGACCCCCAGTAACCCAGGCCGGGGCTCGGGTCAGGTCAAGACGGCGGGACATGAAAGAGAGTGTATCTTGGAGCCGCTGCAGCTCAGCCTCCAGCTGCGCCGCCCGCTTCCCCTGCAGGCCGCCCACACCCGCCTCCACCACCGCCAGCTGCAACAACATAAATACCCAAGTCAGAGCATTACAAAAAAAGGAGAAACTATTTATATAAGTAAATTCCTTAATGAATAAATAAAGACATTCGTTAGAACACAAATAAATAAGCTTATAAATAACACACACACACACACACACAACACACACACACTTCCGTGGTAAGAATACTTTGAAGGGTTTCCAGTGTAGATTATTCTGGGACAAGTGCAAGCATGCTGGGACACGTGCGAGCATTCTGGTACACGTGCAAGCATGTTGGGACACGTGCGAGCATTCTGGGACACGTGCAAGCATACTGGGACACGTGCAAATATGCCGGGACACGTGGATACATGCAGGTACGTGTTTTCATAGCCGAGGAACCCACTGAACCTTGTACTGTTCATGTGAGGCGCTGAACCCGTGTGGGTTATTCAGCACATGAACTAGTGGAGGCTCGGTCCTCCGTTCTCTTGAGTGCCACCACTGGAGCGGCACCACCAGTGCCTTCACTGTAGCGGTACCACGGGTGCCATCACTGTAGCGGCACCACCAGTGCCACCACTGTAGCGGCACCGCAAATGCCACCACTGTAGCGGCACCACAAGTGCCATCAATGTAGTGGCACCACCAGTGCCACCATTGTAGCGGCACCGCAAGTGCCACCACTCCAGAGAAAGAACAACAGTGAACACCAAAGACAGCAACAGTGAGCACCAGTAATAGTGAACACTAATAAGCAATATTGTACACCAGAGAAAACAAAACTGAAGCACAACAGAAAATGGGAACCAGAGAACTAAATAATAGAAAACGAAAAAAATAAACTAAAATGGGACAAAAACATACTAAAAAAAATTAATCTTCGATACTATTATGTGAAAAAGTAATGATACCCAAAGAGAAGACTAAAAATATATGCAATAACTGAATTACAAAATCCAAACTAAAACGAATCTTAAAATATAAAATTGATTTATATAAGAAAATAAGAAGACTATTAAACTTAGTTAACAGAAAATTTGAATAAACATAAAAAGATTTAAATAATTTTACCACAAACGCAATGTTAAAGAAAACAAAGAAAATATAAGAGGCTGCAATAGAATTCAAAGGTGATATCAAATTTTGTTTATCGCTGGTATGTATCTCGAGGCTTGAAGACGCATCACTCACTCAGTGGACACTCATCCACTTGAGATTCATTCAGCGGGTCTACTCACTCATCAGAATCTCAGAAGAGAGAAACTCATCCAGTTGAGATATATTTGCCAGAATCTCACTCATTCTAGGGAGAGATTCACCCAGTGGAGAATCATTCATTATGATCTTACTCATTCTAGGGAGGGACTCACCCAGTGGAGTCTCATTCACCTGAATCTCACTCATTCTAGGGATAGACTCATGCATTAAAGTCTAATTGAACACGTCTCTACCGTCACTCACTCGCGTCTCGAAGCGAGTTACTATGTCCTGCACAGTCTTTCTGAAGGAGGGAGGCAGCTCTGTCGTCTCTCCTTCCCCAGAGCCTGCAGGAAAGTCCTCTGTATGATGTGCACTCTCTTGTACAAATGCTAACATAATTTTAATACTAATGGGAGGTGATAAACCCATAGAGATCAGACAGCACTCTCAATTTTTTACTAACGTGTCATGAATCTCATTTAATCTAATTTTGTTTACAATGCATATGGAATTTTCAGGTAATAACTGAGATCATGCATAGCAAAACTGCATTATTCTTTTGTGAACCACTAAATCTGTTCACTAAGAGAATGATAATTAAATCTATAAGACTTGACAAGAGAAATGAGCACTACACAGGCTGAGCGAGGCCCGTCGTGGAGGTTCAGCTGACCTGAGCAGCTATAAAGGTTAGTAGTGAAAGAAAGACACACTTGGATCCAGCTGTAAAGGTCAAGTCGAGGAGTTTGGCAAACAGGAGGGTCTGGAAAGCTGGAAATTCTTTTCTTTGTCTGTATGATGATGGCGTCCGTGGTGAAGACTAAAGTTGATACTATAGGCTTCTGGTATGATTATGCCCTTCCAATGGCTGCAGGAAAACAGAGTCGTAAGTTTTCAGTTAATTCTTATAAAATAAGTCTTTAATTTTTTTTACAGCTGTTTCCATGCTCAGATAAGCCGGCCTTCTTCTACGGTCATTACTCCATCTATATTTTTTCCTGGTTCTCCATATTCTCTATAGACTTCAAAAAGCTTGGTCACCAAGCATGGTTCTTGTAATAAAGTGTCTACTGTGAGTTTCTTGTAAATAATAGAAGGTAACTTATATAAGTAATATTTGAGAAAGTAATTTGCTTCTGTAAACAGAGAAACAAGTATCATATAGTTAATGGTGTACAGTACAAGCTAGATGACGAATAAAACACAGACGGTGTACACATGTATTGGACTCAGAAAAACCTGCTACAGAGGCGCGACGCTTCGGCAGTAAAGATACACAAGTGCAGTACGTGTGTTTCGTCAGAGACACAAGTATGCGGAACAGACTTCATTTGGACAGATTTTCGCTGTGTAGATCTGAAGTGGGAAAGCTCTACTTAGAGTGAAATACTGTCTAAATAGTAGCTTGGTCTGTATAACTGTGTCTTGGTCTGTGTATCAGTTGGCATTATGCCCTCCAACCAAATTATTCTTCATTAAAACATGTACTAATTCAAGATAACCAAACATGTGTCACATGCTACAGTCTCACCGTCTTGGTAGGCTGGACAAATTTCTAGAAGGAGGGGTTGTACGGGCGTAGATTTAAGGGTGGTGGGCGTGAGCGGGACCAGAGCACCATGGGCGTCGCGGACCCTGACGATGCTGTGACCATAGATGGTATGGCCCATATCTAGGGTCTTGAGGAGGGCCACTTGAACCTCCCTGGCCGTCCAGTGTGGCCACATTGGCACTGACACCAACTGTTTGACACCAGCATCCTCACCACTCTCTCCCTCGGCTGGAGAATCACAAATTAATTTTATTTAGGTTTTGCATATATAACATATTTTTACAGTGGTATTGAGGGCATAGATGTTATGAGCATAGAAAATATAATATTATGTACATTTAACCTAGGATGACCCAGTAAAGTCAAATTATGTGACTTATTTCCGTTAGTAAGTTTATTTAGGCACAGGTACACTTAAGTACAATTAAATACAATAAAAGTACAATTATCATAACTCAAGAAATCGTAATGACACGACTGCAAACAAACCACGGTACGGGCGGGGATTGAACCCGCGGGGAGTAAGTTGTAAAACTCCAGACCGACGCGTTAGCTATTGCGTCGGTTGGGAGTTTTACGACTCACTCACCGCGGGTTCAATCCCCGCCCGTACTGTGGTTTGTCTACAATTATCATATATTGTGTAAATTACGTAGGAAACCCCAAAGATAACTCAAGTCCATAAACCTACATTGGTTTACAATATAAAATAATTAAAAAATGCATCGTATCTTTCGTCCTGACGCTTTACTGTAGCATCACCATCTGAAATTGCAACTGCAATTAAAGGTACCATTTTTTTAGTATTATCTAGTGGACTAAGCTTGCAATCTTATGAGAGTTTCCGATAAAACAGCATCATAGAAAACGCTAGAGCTTAGCCGGCATAAAAAACTAAATCAATATCACCTGTTACTTCATCTTCCCGGAAGATAACTACAGTGCTGGAATAATTCACGTGATAACGAGGCCGTTCTTTGTTAGTCTGTAGAGCAGAGAGCAAGAATAGACTTACATGTGGCGTGTTGTTGTTTGTTGACGAGGAGCCAGAGGATGAGCGGGGCGGTGTCGTCCATGGTGGTGGGAGGACTTGTGTAGTGTGAGGGCGGATCCCCACCAGGATGGCACACCCTTACGTCAGTATATACGTCATACCCACAACCCTCTCCATCAGCCACACTGTAACTGTTTAAAGTGTATGTTTGATGTGAGGCTACATAAATACATGATCTATGTATATATGAGCTATATTATGTAAATGTTGGAGTAGTAACATGGAAAAAAGTCACTTTGGCTTTTTAGGGTTATCCTAGGTTCTCTACACATATGCTGCTATTTTTGATAATCTATGTAACTGTATTTGTGTATATATGAATAAAGTTACTTACTCTCCTTCAGTATTTACGTCTCCTTGTAAAATTCTTATCACGTACCGGATATACACTCGAGGGATGTCTCTCAGGGTATAATAAGATAAGATAAGATTTCGTTCGGATTTTTAACCCCGGAGGGTTAGCCACCCAGGATAACCCAAGAAAGTCAGTGCGTCATCGAGGACTGTCTAACTTATTTCCATTGGGGTCCTCAATCTTGTCCCCCAGGATGCGACCCACACCAGTCGACTAACACCTAGGTACCTATTTGCTGCTAGGTGAACAGGACAACAGGTGTAAGGAAACGTGTCGAAATGTTTCCACCCGCCGGGAATCGAACCCGGGCCCTCCGTGTGTGAAGCGGGAGCTTTAGCCACGAGGCCACTGAGAGTATAATCTGATCCCTGTTTTAAGGATTAAAGTATTCATGTCTGGAGGTGAAAAGGATTCCAGTGGAAAAAAAGTAACTGACATTTTTGGGTTATCCTAGGTAATTTACACCATGTATGATAATTGTACTAATGTCTACCTGAGCCTAAATAAACTTACATGCGGCCTAACTGACCCTTCGTGAAATCGATAGGCTTGAAACTCAGTTAACCAACATATCACACAGAGGTGAGGTGTATGTCTCTCGCTGAGATAAATTACAGATCGGCTAAAAAAATGGCTACTGGAACTGAGCGCCAGCAAATTCAGTGGAAAGTAGGGATGGAGAAAGAATGCTAGAAACTGAGTAGACAATCAAGGGCTGCAAACCTCACTCGAAGCGAGGAACCGAAGGGTGAGCATAGTACCGAGCATATCACCACTATGGGCACTGTAGCAGCCAGGCACGTTAACCCCAAGGGTACGTGCAGGGTAGCAGCCAGGCACGTCAACACTACGTCACTGAGGACTCAAAGCAAGACAAGACGCAAATGGGTATGAAAAATTACTCTCAAATTTAAGCGAATATTGCTGTAACAATTTTTTTTAAAAATTATGTTACACTTCCACATTTTTTTTAATAAATAATGTTTAGAAGAGGCATTGTCGCTTACAGAGTATGTACGCCGAGAGGTGTATAGCTCAGTGGTATAAACCTTGGTAATAAATACCGACAAGTCGGTATTTATAGCTCAGTGTATATACCCTGAGTTATATATTTCAGTGAATATACACCGAGAGCTGTGTATCCCTCAGTTTATATACACTGACAGATGTACACACACACACACACACAGTATATCTGTCTCATTTGTACAGTAAGGAAAAAAATAAAATACACACACACACACACACACCTACCTACCTACCTAACACATGCACGCATATACAACAGGCCTAGTGTCAAATCGACATGTGCCTACGACAAAATAGTAACTAACATCTCTCAGCGTATATTCTCTAAGAGAAGTATGTCCTTCACTATTATTAGCAAACAAGTGAATTAATGACCCATGTATAGCAGATAAGTGTTGCCTTAACAAACTAATATTGGGGAGGATGTAACTCAAACGAGTTCTTTTTTTTAATATTTATTATCCAAAATATACTGAACTTTAATAACGTGTTAAGCAAAAAAGTTAACGATTATATTTTATCATAACTTTGATATATACTGTTTACGAAACGTTCGTATAAAAATACTTCTCTGAAATATAATTATGTAATCAACGAACATTTACCAGCAGCCAGAGGTGGGGGGGGGGGGGGTTAAAAAGACGCAGGTACACAGTTCATGACTTTAATCTTTCCTTAGAGCTTTAGCAGGTTATGACTTAAAAACTCTTTCCTTAGAGCTTTAGCAGGTTATGATTTAAAAACTCTTTCCTTAGAGCTTTAGCAGGTCATGACTTAATAACTCTTTCCTTAGAGCTTTAGCAGGTCATGACTTAATAACTCTTTCCTTAGAGCTTTAGCAGGTCATAACTTAATAAAAGTTTGTCTAGACCGAAACTTTATCCAAATAAAAGCATTTAGATGCATAATTGTGTCTGTGGTTACACAGCTGCCAGTACTACCTCCTCAACCTGCTCCATAACTGGCTGCTAGCAGGCAGTAATAGAGTAATGTCAGGCTGAAGGAAGGTGCACTACGTTATCTTAGTTAAACTGGTGATACATATTTAGATATTGATTAAAGTTGGACTAGATATACCTCAGAGTCTGTTCTGAATATAATATCATTATATATAATCGTTTCAGAACGGGATTTTTTTCAGTAAATACATGTTAAAAATTTGTTGAACTCACACACTAACATTCCAAGTTTCTGAGATATAGTGCATATATATATATATATATATATATATATATATATATATATATATATATATATATATATATATATATATATATATATATATATATATATATATATATATATATATATATATATATATATATATATATATATATATCGGCCAGTGTGATAATAATAAAAAAATATATATATGACGTAAATATTGCACGTATATAAATATAAACATATTCACTGAAATGCTCGAAATCCGCAGGGGAAGGTAGCTCCAATTCCCTGGACCAGAAGATCTCCATCATCACCAAGGCACTACTCTCCAAGAGGCACTGCTCCGGATCTCCTCTTCTGTTGACTTTCTAGAGAGTCCTGGGCATGAGGTGCCTTTATAGTTGTACTGGATATTCTACACAGGTGACAGTTTCCCTAAAGAACTCTTTTGTTTCCAGTATTCCCGCAACTTTCCGAGACTTCCTCTGATGTTTCACTGACTACTGACATACACAATTACTTTTACATTTGATGTGTCAGGACTGTTCATAATACCATACGTTAGCAATCTGAAAGTTTCAAGTCCTACTTGAAAGAGGCTGTAACGAAGACCATCATTATTTTGTTTAGGACCTCATCTTTATGTGATGTTATAGATAATGTGGGCTAAATTGGGATGTCCTGACTATGGGTCAGGTAGGTGATCTTGGTTGCCAATATGACGTTTTTCAGAGCATAGTTCTAGCTGCCCAGACAACTTTTGTTCCGAGTAGGGAAATTAGATCTAACAAAAATGATCCCAAATGGATGAACAATAGATTAAAACATCTCATTGGTCAAAAGAGAGGCATATATAGGCTTATCAAAAGAGGGGATGGGCAGTTAAGAAATCAATATATTCAATTAAAGAGAGAAATAAAGAAAGGAATAAGAAAAGCAAAAAGAGATTATGAGGCTAAGGTCGCAAGGGACTCAAAGACTAACCCAAAAGGGTTCTTTCAGGTATACAGAAGTAAGATTAGGGACAAGATTGGCCCACTTAAGAGTAACTCTGGTCAGATCACTGACAATGATAAGGTTATGTGTGAAATTCTAAATACCTACTTCCTCTCAGTTTTCACCCAGGAAAATACTAGCGATATTCCTGAAATAATAGATTACGTAGAACAGGATGATGATAAACTATGTACGATTGCAGTAACTAGTGACATGGTCCTCAGACAAATAGAGAAACTACAACCTAACAAATCCCCAGGTCCTGATGAAGTGCTTGCAAGGGTGTTAAAGGAATGTAAAGAGGAACTTAGCATACCTTTGGCTAATCTTTTTAACATATCACTACAAACTGGCACAGTGCCTGATAAGTAGAAAATTGCAAATGTAATACCTATTTACAAGGCAGGTGACAGGTCCTTGGCTTCGAACTATAGACCATAGTGGGAAAATTTATGGAATCAATAATTGCCGAAGCAATTCGTAGCCATCTTGACAGGCACAGATTGATTAATGATTCTCAACACGGTTTTACAAAGGGGCGTTCCTGTCTTACGAATTTACTAATTTTTTTCACTAAGGTGTTTGAGGAGGTAGATCATGGTAATGAATATGATATTGTGTATATGGACTTCAGTAAGGCTTTCGATAGAGTTCCACACCAGAGGCTATTGAGGAAACTTAGGGCACACGGAATAGGAGGAGAAATTTTTTCCTGGGTAGAGGCATGGCTGACAAATAGACAGCAGAGAGTTTGCATTAATGGGGAGAAATCCGAATGGGGGCACGTCACAAGCGGTGTTCCTCAGGGGTCAGTGTTGGGCCCGTTGTTGTTCACAATTTACATAAACGACATAGATGAGGGAATAAATAGCGACATAAGCAAATTTGCTGATGACACCAAAATAGGCCGTCCAATTCATTCTAATGAGGACATTAGAGCACTCCAGGATGATTTGAATAGACTGACGCAATGGTCGGAGAAGTGGCAGATGCAGTTTAATATTGACAAATGCAAAGTTCTAAATGTTGGACAGTTAAATAACCATGCCACATATAAACTAAATAATGTAGATCTTAATACTACCGATTGCGAAAAGGATTTAGGAGTCTTGGTTAGCAGTAACCTAAAACCAAGACAACAGTGCATTAGTGTTCGCAATAAAGCTAACAGAATTCTTGGCTTCATATCTAGAAGTAAAAATAATAGAAGTCCTCAAGTTGTTCTTCAACTCTATATATCCTTGGTTAGGCCTCATTTAGACTATGCTGCTCAGTTCTGGTCACCGTATTACAGAATGGATATAAATGCTCTGGAAAACGTACAAAGGAGGATGACAAAGATGATCCCATGTATCAGAAATCTTCCCTATGAGGATAGACTGAGGCCCTGAATCTGCACTCTCTCGAAAGGCGTAGAATTAGGGGGGATATGATCGAGGTGTATAAATGGAAAACAGGAATAAATAAAGGGGATGTAAATAGTGTGCTGAAAATTTCCAGCCAAGACAGGACTCGCAGCAATGGTTTCAAGTTGGAAAAATTCAGATTCAGGAAGGATATACGAAAGCATTGGTTTAGTAATAGAGTTATGGATGAGTGGAACAAGCTCCCGAGTACAGTTATTGAGGCTAAAACGTTGTGTAGTTTTAAAAATAGGTTAGATAAATACATGAGTGGGTGTGGGTGGGTGTGAGTTGGACCTGACTAGCTTGTGCTGCTGGGTTTGGTGCAGTTCTCCATCCTTGAGTGGGGATGACCAGACTGGATGGGTCATTGGGATAATCCGGGGGGTGGGTCATTGGTCTAATCCGGGGGGGGGGACATGGACCTGCTCCGCATGGGTCAGTAGGCCTGTTGCAGTGTTCCTTCTTTCTTATGTTCTTATGTTCTTATAATCTCACGACACAGGAGTCCTTCATGCCCACACAACACTAGTTCTATATAGTGATCTTTACAATACTAGAGCCGGCGTTGGGGCTTCTCTCTTGTGTGTTCCTTGGAGATGTTGGCTTCACGGAGTTGGTCCTCGTCCAGCTGGTCTCTGAGGATGACGGCGTGGCGCATGAGAGGGGTAAACAGCAAGTGGATGGGATTCATGTAGCTTAGTACTTGCAGCGCCAACACCATAGCGTGCGCCTGCAACCAACACAGGGAGAAACGAATCATTATTATATTTATAATGAAGAGCTAAATTCATATGGGATATTCAGCGGAAGGAGTAGTGGAGGCTCGATCTTCCGTCCCCTAAGCGCAAGACAGTTACTCACGTAGCCTGGCTCAGACAATGAAAATAAAGAAAGTGGACGGAAAAAAATCAGATCAAAATTAACAAGGGATTGTTTTCAAATAAGAAAAGAGAGATCGTCGACAATCTGGGGGGAGGGAAGCTTAAAATTTATTATTTTCTTTCGAGAAAAAAGTTCCGTGAAAATCAATGTAAACTAATTTTATATCAGAAAAACTTATGAGTTACAAAGGACGTAGATTTTAAAAACAGAAACTTGTCAATAAAAATATAGATTATTTAGACTATGTATAGCATTTTTATGATCACACTAACCAAATTATATTGTATTCATTAGGCGCTAAAACCATGCGGATTAATCAGCACATGCTAAAACATGCAGAAAACAGTCTCCATATTATGTACGGCTATATTAAGGTTAACTTGTTTTATTTTAACCGAGTCTTACTTAAAAGAAATTAAATCAACGTCACATTTAAACCACAAATTTTAGGGAAAGAATCAGAAGACGTTTCGGATCATCCTGGACTTTTAACAGGTTCAGGACGGACTGAAACGTAGTCTAGTTTCCGGTTCTAAGTTGACTAGAAGTCACTATCGTGACTATCTAGTCACTATCGTTCACTAGAAGTCACTATCGTAACTTCTAACCCTCGAGGACAAAATCTAACAGAACTAACTCTCCCACAATCAATGAGATCAGTATACAGCCCAGCACATGTTTTGTGCTCAAATAAGCTGTAGGTATTGGAGGAACATCAGTAACCAGGCGCATACTCACAGCATAGTACATGTTTTGTGCCCACACAAACTGCGGGTACTGGAGAAACATCAGTACAGAGGATATCGTTCCGTAGATCCCCAGCAGCCTGTTAAAGTGATCAGCAGGAAACCTGTCGAGAAGATGGTTGGCTGGTTGAAAACACAGTGCAAATTATTTATAAGTTCTGTAGTATTTTTGCATGATGTTGACCAAAATTTTCAATCCATCTATCAACACTCCTCCCTCCCATGCCAGACTAACTCGCAGCAACACAGTCACCACAGCATCACGGCTGACAATTCACAATTAATCCATAAATTAGCGATGGAGCTACACAACGCTTCAGTTTTTCCTGAACTCTTTTCAAGTTACTCGAGATTTGATAGTGACGGATCGAAACGTCGTTTATTTTTATCTCTAATTTGTTTTTTAGTTATGTACACAAGGGTTGAGGCCAACGAGTGCTTCACATATACTTAAATATATACTTTAAATAATTTTCATTGCTCTGTATTGTTCTAAACACTTTCATTGTCAGAGACAGAACACCTTACCATTGACCAATAAAGAGAGAGAGAGAGAGAGAGAGAGAGAGAGAGAGAGAGAGAGAGAGAGAGAGAGAGAGAGAGAGAGAGAGAGAGAGAGAGAGAGAGAGAGAGAGGAGGCCGTACCTGATCCTGATATAGGCTGTGGAGATAGCTATGGTGCAAGGCCTGGCCAACACCATGGCCACCAGGGAGATGTAGATAGCCGCCGGGTGGAAGATGAAGATGCACATGTACATAGCAGTGGTAGCCAGAGAGGTGACCAGCAAAGGCAGGAACGGCGCCTGAACCTCCATCACCCGCCGTCTCAACTCGCTGGAAGCTGAAGAGGGCGAAGATCTTGACGAGGACAGAGTGAGGGGTACACGTAATGACGTTGAGGAGGACAATAATAATAATGTGCTGAGTACAAGTTTATGGGTATATATACTTACTCGTTGGTTAGAATGTATTTACATTTGTATCATAATGAATATGCTGTTATTTAAAATTTATGTGACTGAATTTATTAATTGCGTAACCAACTCTTCACTGCTGTAACTCGTAACTCGTTCAGTCAACACAATATCAGGGTTCAGCCATTCAACCCACTGTAATATGTGCTTTTAATCATCCCTTGGCCACAAAGGGAATGTGGTACATAATAAAAATATCAGCCAGTCTAATCATCCCATATCGGGCGGTAGCGTTGATGTTTACACAACGGTATATATACACCATTTATATTACAGCGTAGAAGTTCAAGCCTGGAGAAAATTATCGTTATCAGTATATTATTTTTCCATCCATTTTGTGACCTAATCCATAACTCTAGTAAAGGAATCATGCCGACTGAAAGTTTCTCAGCTAACAGAATTTTTCGGCCCATTCCTTAGACCCCTTATGAGCTTCTGTAATCCTTTGAATACAACAGACAGGATGGTTACTAAACATATAAAAAAGCTTTATCATCTTGTTTTCGGCTTTATGCCATTGACAGCCTAAAGGTATCGAGCCATAAACTATATCCGCTTTAGATGGTGGGCGAAGAACCCAGAATTGACTTTCGCTGAAATAGCGAGGATATTTCTCCATTTGTCAAAATATCATCACAGAAAGGACCATTCAGGCTTTACCGCGAATAAGTAAATATATACTCCTTGCCGCACGTGAACGTCAGAGAAGTTTATACATAATTATACTGAGACTTACTGTTCCCTGCACGTCGGACCATGTAGTCTGTGAAGGCTCCACCCAGAGGACCGAAAAACACGGTGACCAGATTACTGTAACTGAAGAGTATGGAGTACCACCCTGCCTCCCGCACGCTGCACGATGATGCTGGCACATGAACAAAAAGCGTATTATATATAAACAATGTCTCTAAGTCCCCAGCAGAACTCGAACCTGCTAACTCTGTATCAGAGTCCACAGTACTTTACCACTGAGCTAGACCCAATTTAAGTATGGGCGCTTAGCCGAAGCTAACGATGTTACCCCATACCCCCGGGCACCAAGCTCGTTTTGATTCGATGAAATACAAAAACGAGGTTGGTGCCCGAGGGTATGGGTAACATCGTTTAGCTTCGGCTAAGCGCCCATACTTAAGTTGGGTCTAGCTCAGCAGTAAAGTACTGTGGACTCTGATACAGAGTTAGCAGGTTCGAGTCCTGCTGTGGACGTAGAGACAATGTTTGTAAATAATTTCGCCTGTTCGCGAATTGTTAAGCATATATATATATATTAATTTATTTTCCAAATATTTCAAAGACAGTAGGAAATATTAAGTACAATACAAACCTGTGACCCAGACATTGTAGGTTTGCTGGTAGATGTTGATGGCCAGGAGGTTGAGGAAGTACCAGTAAGTGTGTAGGAAGGAAGACCCGCTCAGTAGACTCCTCCTCAACGGCTGCTGAGAAGTGCCTGGCTCACTCGGCCATGTCTCATCTGCCAGACAGTATATGGGTTAATATCGCGGCGATGTGACCCAACCTACGGTTACCTATTAACCTATTTATTTTCACAGGAGCAGAATAATGGCCGGAATGCCCCTCTCCCTATTTTTCATTCCATCCTACTATTTGTGACTAAATACGTTTGCAGATACACGTAACCTAATCTAACTTAAACCTAATTTATATTAACCTAACTTACAGTAATCTAACTTACAATAACCTATCCTAACTTATATTAACCAAGCCTAACCTACAGTAACCTAGCCTAACCTACAGTAACCTAGCCTAACCTACAGTAACCTAGCCTAACCAACAGTAACCTAGCCTAAACTACAGTAACCTAGCCTAACCTACAGTAACCTAGCCTAACCTACAGTAACCTAGCCTAACCTACAGTAACCTAGCCTAACCTACAGTAACCTAGCCTAACCTACAGTAACCTAGCCTAACCTACAGTAACCTAGCCTAACCTACAGTAACCTAGCCTAACCTACAGTAACCTAGCCTAACCTACAGTAACCTAGCCTAACCTACAGTAACCTAGCCTAACCAACAGTAACCTAGCCTAACCTACAGTAACCTAGCCTAACCTACAGTAACCTAGCCTAACCTACAGTAACCTAGCCTAACCTACAGTAACCTAGCCCAACCAACAGTAACCTAGCCTAACCTACAGTAACTTAGCCTAACCTACAGTAACCTAGCCTAACCTACAGTAACCTAGCCTAACCAACAGTAACCTAGCCTAACCTACAGTAACCTAGCCTAACCTACAGTAACCTAGCCTAACCTACAGTAACCTAGCCTAACCTACAGTAACCTAGCCCAACCAACAGTAACCTAGCCTAACCTACAGTAACCTAGCCTAACCTACAGTAACCTAGCCTAACCTACAGTAACCTAGCCTAACCAACAGTAACCTAGCCTAACCTACAGTAACCTAGCCTAACCTACAGTAACCTAGCCTAACCTACAGTAACCTAGCCTAACCTACAGTAACCTAGCCTATCCTAACCTAGCTTAAAGAAAATATGATTAAAAAATAACGAAAAGTTATTGTCATTAAAGTTCTTGTTCTTCAGTTTTCTCCAGAAAGATGCGACTCACAACAGCTGGAATGTATTACCGCTGAGTGAACAGGAACATCAAGTGCAAGGAGAGTGGTCCATACCTTTCTAGTTGTCCGAGGATTGAACCCGAGCCTATTCGTTGTGATCTGAAGGCTCAACCACTGAGAGTAATTTAAAATAACTAATGGTACAGTAAAGGCAGAATTTAAAACTCGAATGTCGCTCTAGTCTATGAACAGAGTGAACATGCATGTATAAATTACTGATGAATATGATGGCGCATACATGCGTCATGGGTGAATATGAAGATTACATGTGTCATGAGTGAATATGACGGAGATTGCGTGCATCATGGGTGAATATGAGGGAGATTACATGAGTCATGCGTGAATATAACGGAGATTACACGAGTCATGAGTGAACATCTGGCACATATATGCGTCAGGGGTAAATAATACGGTACATATAAGCATCAGGGGTGAACGCGAGAGGATATACGTACAGTTATCTTGGACAGGTATGTGGTGGACGGGCATGAGGAAGGTGAGGAAGATGCTGAGTGTGCTGAGGGCAGCCAGGAACCAACATACGTGTGACCTCTGCAGACCTGCAGACGCAGTGTACTGCAACAACCAAACATCTATCTCAGAATATTTTTTTTAAATAAGTACAACTGCATATGTTTATGTAGTGTTTTGAGTGTCGCCAACGTAATGTTTATGTTATACATAACATTTTCCAAACATCTTCATTTATTATCTAAACATCTTCGATTTATTATCCAAACATCTTCATTTATTATCTAAACATCTTTAATTATAATCCAAAAGTTTTGGAATCTCAAACTTCGAAACTCAGAAACGTTTGGATAATAAATGATGTTTATTAGTCTGAGACTTCCAAAAGCAGCTGTCTGAGTTAAGTGACATTTAACAAGGTCAAAGGACCCATA
Source organism: Cherax quadricarinatus (assembly GCF_038502225.1). Taxonomy (NCBI): domain Eukaryota; kingdom Metazoa; phylum Arthropoda; class Malacostraca; order Decapoda; family Parastacidae; genus Cherax; species Cherax quadricarinatus. The sequence goes on from NC_091324.1 coordinate 31,351,587, forward strand.
TTTACTAACATACTCATTACTTAAGATATGATACGGCTCGAAGCATTTACAAAAAGAAATATTCAATGTACGGTATATTTAGTTTATAATTTCTAAAGGTAATATTACCTAAATATTGTAAAAGAAGAGGATGTAGTTGATATTGCCAATGATATGTCTTATATGGGCTGAAACATGGTTTTCATGACTCTGTTACACCTCTCGAGGGGAAAAATACACATCTTATTGACAATAGTTGAAAGATTACAGAGAAAGATGAAGGTTTCAGAAGTTAGGTTCCCAACGTTCTTCTGGAAGTTACACCAGTAATGAGCTATTTACAGTAAACGAAGCTGGGATAGTTATAAGTATGGTTCTGTCCACCACCTTCATGGCTGCTTGTAGCTGTGACTCCAGTAGGTTCAGGTGAGCTGCTCGTTCACTTCATCCAAGTCGTGTTTCTAGTAAGCATTATAACTGTTTCTAATTAAATTCCTTGACGTTCTATCTCTGTTGTGTTGGAGCTGGTGTAGTTCATCCATGTTGTTTGATGGTAAAGTGATCGCTCATAAGCGTTGTTTCCAGTTTCCATCTGATCCTCGACCTGAGTGTACCGGATGTACTATATGTGAGTCGTCTATGACTAGGAAAGATCGGGCTATATATTTGTGGGTATGTTGGGGAAGGGGCTTCCCCGGTAGTGAGGAAAATGGTTTCCAACACCTCTTTATGGAGACCAGAACTTTGTCAGTTAAACCACAGAGATAAGTATCAGTTATTTATACTTCCTGATATGAAGCCAGACAATTTATGAGTTTTATAAGGGATAAGTGTGCAATAATACCTTGGCTACAGAATTATACTAACCAGAACTCCTGAGTCCTTTTTTGCTCTTTGGTAAAGTTCAAAATTATTTAGTTATAAGTGCAGTGGATATTTTTTTTCTGGTCTCGGGATTAATAACTTACGAATGTGGTCGTCAAACTGCACCTGTCACTTTTCCGATAACAACATTAACTTCTGATACGTAATGACATTTAGGATTTCTAGCCTCCCTGTTCCTTCCCATTACTAACACCCTTTCCAATACACCACAACACCCTCCTTCTAACCCACACTACAGCCTCACGCCCAGGCTCACACCCACCTGGAAGATGATAAAGAGGGCGGCGGAGGCTGCATATATGCCTGAGAGGAGACTGATGGCGGTGGATCGGTGGAGGGGGAAGAGATCTCCGAACTGCATAACACTGAGTCTCAGCTGGTTACCTCCCAGTGCTAGGAAAATCATGGAGGCGAATACCCAGTTCGGAGACTCTGAGATGGAGGAAATGATGTAAGTGAGAGAGAGAGAGAGAGAGAACGTTGTTAGGAATAATTAGTTTTAAACTATCAATTAACAGATGAAACTCAACTGATAAAGAATGAAAGAATAGATAACACGAATAAGAATTACACACCTTTCGTTGCCATTCCCAGGAAAAGGAAGCCCATGGTGAGCATCGTTCTGTGGAGAGTAGCAACGTTAATGACTGACAACATTCTTTAATATACAGGCTAAGAGCTGTTATCCTAATTCAGCTTATTTAAAAGCCAGTCCCACAATAGTTGACTGACAGCCAGGTACCTATTTTCTGCGAGGTGAACAATGGTAACAGCATAATTTTCCATGTATGTTAAACTAACTGTAAAATTTGTATATTTTGGTTAAAGTTCTTATAAAAGAATAAGGATAGTGGCTATCCGGAAGCTTGTTCTTAAAAGACTGAAATTTCCTGTACTGTGATCATAACTTGATTTTGTTTCAAAGTGGATTTATTTTAAGCAGTACAGCGATTTGTGAGTTATGTTCTCCAAACATCAAGACGCAAACACATACACAAAAAAAAGAGGTACGATAGAGCTCATGAAGCAGGGAGAGAGTGGGCTTAGTAGCAACCAGCGAAGAGGCGGGGCCAGGAGCTGTGAATCAACCTCTGTAACCCCAGATAGGTAAGTACAAATAGGTAAGTACACACGTACCCTGCAGACACCCTGGTGACTCTGAGGCCGGCGTGGTGCAGGAGGTATCCCACTAGGACCCCTGGCACACTGTAGCAACCCACAGCCACTGTGAAGATGAGAGCGAACCTCTCGTCCTGTGGTCCACACTGCTCGACACCAACCTGCAGAAATAAAGATACGGAAATGTTGTGCATGTGTCTCATTCATTTTCTCTATATTGATAATACCATTGATAATACAAGGGAAGATATACCAGGAGGTCAGACCAGCGCTAGGTATCTCACTCTCAACCTTTCATTTCACTTGTGGCTTCTGTTCTGTTTTCAGTGACTCAGAGTTCCATCAGGACCCCAGCTGAAATAAGTAATTTTGTCTGACTTTTCTGGGACTATCCTAGGTAATTTACACCTATGTTATTTGATATGATAACTGTCCTTACGTGTACCTGTATCTATAAACTTAGTTACTTAATTATATATGCACCATATCGTTGCCTGCAGCGAGATTCCCTCCATAAATGTCTTCTGTCCCCGTGCATGTCCTATCTCCTGGCTTTTTAATCTAACCATAGTTTTCGTGAGTTAAATGTCAATTTGCTTACAGCATTCCTGTTAATATGGAAATGTCATAGGTTTTCCATACCTCTTCTTCCATCGCTCATGCACACAAGGCTCGGTGCTCGCCAAGAAAAATGTTTCTAATGTAGATCAAAATTTTGCCAGACGAAACAGCAAACACAAACGTGTTCCCAAAATGATGCTAAAACTTATGAAAACAAAAACCCGACTGTGTATCCCCTCACAAATCCTGGATAGAATAAGCAGGTCGAGTGATAGGTGGATGATGGACGTTTATGTGGATAAATGACAAGCAGTAACAAGAAAAGAATGTGAAAACACGTCACACGAAGACTACAGATTGTGATTAAATATGAGAGACACCAGACAAACAGAAGAACCTTGAGAATTATCACTGGCTCAACACTGCCACCTGAAAGTCATATCAGTAAAAATAGTGGGAACTCCTATGTGATATTAACTAACTTTGGATACATGGGACCAGTTAGGTGAGTACAATTAGTTAGTCTCTCTCACCATTAATATACGAAAAACTAAGCCTCCTCAACTCCTTATCATAAATGATCCACACGGGTTTAGCCCTCCACGTAAAATATACCATTAACTTAAACATATGGATCAGGAATTGGAGTATGCAGAGGTAGCGTAGTTGCTTGCATCTTTAAAAATTATTGTAGTTAAAAACACGAGTTTCAAAATGTCTCAAAAATAATAAAGTTACAAAAGAAGGCTGAAGGGATTAGATAAGTCCTTTTTGACGACTGATAAGATGGTAAGAAGAAGCACGATAACCATATATGTTAAACATTACGAAATACTTTGATAAGATTTCTTAACATCCTCAACAGAGAGTATACACAAGGTCATAACTATATATGAGGAAGAAGTGACCAGAGGTCAGAAGATTTTTATCCTCGCAAACAGTCGTAGAACAATGGAATCGTTGCAAGAAGTAGTATGTCATGTGCAGCCACTGGGGGAAAAATGTGATATAAAGCGGGACACTGAACGCTCAGCTCTGCTCATGGAGCTACAAAGAGATAATTGTAAACATACACCACACACTCTCTTGCACTTTCGTAACCAGTACTTGCAAGAAGAGTGACGTCTCTCACAAGTATGAGAATAACACCATTAATCATAGAAAGTGACCTTTATTGCTCTCTCAGTGTCACATCCCGACACATTCTGCCTTGTAATTTTCAATTTAAACTCTTGTTATTGCAGAATTTGCAGTATTTTGTACATGATAGAAACTGACATGATACGTTGGGGTTTCACCTGACAAGTAAAAATTACTCGACATCTTGACAACTGAGGTTTCACAACCAACCCATAAATTCGAGATGAATCTTCCTAAGATTTTTCAGGCCGTCCTGGACTGTCATAAAGTCAGTATTGTCCGGTCACGACTTGATGATGGTCGAGGAAGGACCGAAACGTCTGGGTTAGCTGCGAATTGTTTTCCAGCGACGGTACAGTACTGTGACTTTTAGTCTTCAAGGGAGACTGCATTATCGCTGACACAGGTGACGTGTGTCATCTGATGACAAGCGACGTATGTGTCACGAAAATATCTTAAAGGTAAAAATATGAAGACAAACATATTTTATGAGAATTGTGGATAAGAGATAAAAAGGCATCGTGAGACACTGATTAGCTCCAAGGTCACCGTGGTGGTGCTGATGGTGGTTGTGGTAGCAGTGGTGGCAGTGATAGTGGTAGTGGTGGTGGTAGTGGTGGTGGCAGCTGCGTAGTGTTGGGGTGATGGTGGAATGGTGGTGATGGTAGTAGAGGATGGCAGGTTTGGTCGAGTCATCAGAGATGGTTCCCGGACTCTTGTGTAAACAAAGTTCATTGTAAACTCTAGTCATCCATGTTATAAACATAGATGAAGACGAAGGAATGAGATAATGGAAGATAATAAAGAGTGCGTTGTCTCTTATAAAGATGAAAGTCTCTAAGATATAATATTAACGCAAAGCAACAACACTTGCAAGATTCCTAGTATACATTCTATCTTTAAGTTAGCAATACACTATAATTTCAGCCAACATGACTAACACATCCTAACTCGTTCTTAAATATAATTTAGTGTTCATACAGGAAAGAGACACTACAAGATACATCATAATTCACAAATGAGAGTGAGACGCTGACTTAAACAAATCAAGAGCAGAAATCAGGCCCAAGCTATATTTTATGCTTAGCATCAGAAGAATTGTATTTTAAAACTTAACCATAGTTAGCGGCATATACCCTTCTTGCAAGCTATACTCTAATAATGGTTTACTTTGACTAAATCTTCAAAATAAAGCACAAGACAGCCTTCCTTCAGTTTGATCTGTACTCACGATGTGACTTCTGGAGATTTCGAAGGTGTTGTTGAGGCCATGGCAGCGGGTGTTGTTGAAGGCTTGGTGGGGAGGTGTGGGCGTGTTGAGGCTGGTGTGGGCGTGGGGAAGGAGGGAAGAGGGAGTTGAGAACCCGTGACAGAGGTCACTGTATAAACCTTCCACCTTCAGAACGTGTACCAGCTGCGGCCAGCCGAAGACCGTGCCGGCGAAGAGCATTGACTCAACCACACCAATGACGAAGATGGTGACCCGTCTGGCCAGGGAGAGCTCCAGTTGAGGGTCCTGTTGACACTTCATGTTGGAGTGATGGTAGTGGTGGTGGTAGTAATGGTGCTGGTGCTTTTAGCGATAATGGTAGCAGTGTAAGTAATGAGCGGTTCAGACCAATACACAATCCTCCTGATAAACACACCAACGCACTGCCACTACTAAAGACAGTTTAATGGCAGTGACGGCAGGTGTGACACTTGTGGTGGCAGTGTTGGTGACACGGTGGCAGAAGTTTTCTCACGGCTCAGTCTCTATTGTGATAATAAAAATGATTAGCCACATTATAATAACAACACAGATAAGACTATAATAGGCAAGACAAAGTAATGTGTTCACTCCTTCTAAGAACTCAATATTAATCATATAACCTTGTCCAGCTTAATGACTGTTCTCCCGCTTAGTCAAACATTCCACCTGCTTAAGAACATAAAAGAAGCAGTGCAGCAAGCCTAGCGGCCCATGCTAGGCAAGTCCAAGTATTTGCTTCGCCTCAGCATTGATTAGTTGCGCCACATGTCGCTAACATGACTCACATCACCAACAGTTAGGAAAGAGATGATAATGACACCGTACAAATAATCTTCATTATAATTTTGTTTTCATTACAAGTATGAATCATTATTATATGCATATGGGAGCGCTAAGCCTGTAGGGGTCATACAACTTCTAGAGAAATAGAAAGCAATCAGGTTCGATCCAAGGTAAGGCCACTCCCTTGGATCTAGAACCCTCCCTTGAGGGCAGTGTAAGAAGAAAATCAGATTTATCTGTATTGTGAGGCAATGTGGAAATATTATCGTGTTTTGCCCTATATATCACCAGCTACCGAAATTAAAAATGGAAATGTGCACTGAAATCTATAATATTAGACACTTTTATTCTAAACTATTGCATCTTAACCAAAAATATCTTAATTTTAATGAAAAATAATAATTTAAAAAAATACTAAAAGAAAGTAAAAAATATTACTCCATTTTGCATTTTCCAACATTAAACCGATTAATTTTACACATTAAAATGTAATTTTACATAAATAACAGAGGTAAATTGTTTACAGTGGTAGACTTGTTTACAATTCACAGTGGTAGACTCTTTACAAGTTTCACTGGAAGACTTGTTTAAAAGTAACAGTGGTTGTCTCGTTTACAAGGTGCATTAGTAGACTCGTTTACAAGGTGCATTAGTAGACTTGTTTACAAGGTGCATTAGTAGACTCGTTTACAAGGTGCATTAGTAGACTTGTTTACAAGGTGCATTAGTAGACTTGTTTACAAGGTGCATTAGTAGACTTGTTTACAAGGTGCATTAGTAGACTTGTTTACAAGGTGCATTAGTAGACTCGTTTACAAGGTGCATTAGTAGACTTGTTTACAAGGTGCATTAGTAGACTTGTTTACAAGGTGCATTAGTAGACTTGTTTACAAGGTGCATTAGTAGACTTGTTTACAAGGTGCATTAGTAGACTTGTTTACAAGGTGCATTAGTAGACTTGTTTACAAGGTGCATTAGTAGACTCGTTTACAAGGTGCATTAGTAGACTTGTTTACAAGGTGCATTAGTAGACTTGTTTACAAGGTGCATTAGCAGACTTGTTTACAAGAGCAATTGAAACGTCTAATCACTATTTAGTGGTTTCTAGAGTAAGAAAAATTAATAATTACCCATAATTAGGTTTATGATGAGCAGTCATTATCAATAATGATCGTGTCCAATTATGATGCTTCAGGGGTGAAAACAATCTCAGAAAACTACTGCCCGAATTTATTTTAGCTTGAAGCTGCAGCTAAGGTTGGGGCACACAGCTTGGAGTGTTGCAGCCAAGACTGGAACACACTACCTGGAGTGTTGCAGCCAAGACTGGAACACACAAACCTGGAGTGTTGCAGCCAAGACTGGAGCACACTACCTGGAGTGTTGCAGCCGAGACTGGAGCACACTACCTGGAGTGTTGCAGCCGAGACTGGAGCACACTACCTGGAGTGTTGCAGCCGAGACTGGAGCACACTACCTGGAGTGTTGCAGCCGAGACTGGAGCACACTACCTGGAGTGTTGCAGCCGAGACTGGAGCACACTACCTGGAGTGTTGCAGCCGAGACTGAGCACACCACTTGTTGCATGATTGGCACCTAGATGACTGGCATATGGTTGGCATCTCGGAGCAACTATGGTTGGCGCCTCTGAGTGGCGTGTGACTAGCACGCCTTTGAGTGATGTATGAGTGGCATCTGAGTGGTGTATGAGTGGCACTTCTCTGAGTGGTGTACGAGTGGCATCTCTCTGAGTGGTGTATAAGTGGCATCTCTCTGAGTGGTGTATAAGTGGCATCTCTCTGAGTGGTGTATATGTGGCATCTCTCTGAGTGGTGCATAAGTGGCATCTGAGTGGTGTATGAGTGGCATCTCTCTGAGTGGTGTATGAGTGGCACCTCTCTGAGTGGTGTATGAGTGGCACCTGTCGGAATGGTGTATGAGTGGTATTTTCATAAGCAGTGTAGCTTGGGAATGCATGGTGTTACTGATCAACACATGCAGTTTCCTCACATCAGAGAGCCAAGATGCCACCTGTGGCAGAGTCAAGCCCCAGAGCTGTACTCAGTGCCAAGTATGCCAACAATGTGGGGGACCTCAGCACATTTTGCTAATTACTAGGTTGGTTTGTTGGGTTTAAAGTGAATCTGCTACACGAGGATCATTTAGTCTACACGTTACCTGTGTAACACTAGTTATTAAAGACTGAAGTAAACTATATGTATATATACATATATACACACAATACAATCACTGACAGGCGATTTTAACAATGCTAGACAAGCCACAGGGGGTGGCAATCTTAGCTCAAAGATATGCATCCCCGTGGCTTGTCTTGCACACATGCATATATAATGATATAAATACATTCCTCGGGGTATATTACATTTACAGTCTTGTGTTTAACATCTGAATAAATGCTAGCCAAACTGAACACTTTTTTTTTTACGAACATTAACGTAAATACAATGCAGAAATTAATTTGGTCGTTTTCCGCTGTTATGAGACCAGGAAAATGAGATAGTTATTTTATTTCTTGTGATTGTAACACAAATGACAAAATTATTTCGTGTTTTTTAAAAACATACTTGACTTATATTGGTTATTATAGTGAATGAACATGCTTGTGCCTCTTCGTAAGAAAATGTATCGTGTTCTGTCATTCTGATTTATCATCTTGTGTCTGTCTACTTGGAGGTGTGTTCCGGGGGTCAACGCCCCCCGCGGTCCAGTCCTTGACCAGGCCTCCTGGTGGATCAGGGCCTGATCAATCAGGCTTTTACTATTGCCAGCACGTAGTGCAACGTAGGAACTACAGCCCGGTTGATCGGGTACTGACTTTAGGTATCTGTCCAGCTCCCTCTTGAAGGCAGCCAGAGGTATATAGGCAATTCCCCTGATGCCTGGTGGGTGTCTATGAAGCTTTCCTGATGCTTACCTGCTACTTGGAGGGTACTCCGGGGATCAACGCCCCCGCGGCCCGGTCCATGACCAGGCCTCCCGGTCGATGAGGGCCTGATCAACGAGGCTGTTACTACTGGCCGCACGTACGAACCACAGCCCGGTTGATCCGGTACTGAGAAAACTTTTAATTTTAATACCCTTGAATCAACATTAGAGATTTGCCACGACAGTGTATTGTAACATAACTCAACATTACAGAGTAGCATCAAGTTGGCATGTCACTTGCGTCAAGACACAGGTCAGTTATCATCACGCTCAGGCACTACCTTGAGCAGCTCAACAGCAAATGAAAACATGTCACTGCTTATCTAAGTCAATTGTTGTAGGGAAAGGAGGTATCGCCTTCAGTCGTCAGGAAACTGATTAGTCTTTTTGTTAAATGCTGTAGCATTTGCTTATCACCAACATATCTTACTTATTCAGGTGACGCAATACGCATTTGTAATACTTTGATGCTAGGTGCTCTGGTGTTCCTTTGATGCTAGGTGCTCTGGTGTTCCTTTGATGCTCGGTGTTCTGGTGTTCCTTTGATGCTAGGTGTTCCTTTGGTGCTACAACCTTCAAGAAAGGGAGTGAGTCATTCAGTCACAGTAATTCCCAATAAGTTTTCTGTGAAATTCCTGTTCTGATCAAATCCTAAATATCGTACGGAGTAATTCCGAGCATTTACTATCGATCGTGTTTATTTCCCGATGATCGTTCGGAGTGACTCCTGCTGGTCGTACTGATATTACGATCTTTGTTTATACTCATCTTTCTTTGCACTGATGATCATCAGGATCTTACAGCGCCTGGGAAAGAGAAGGCAATCAGGTTTGGTCAGAGGAAGGGGTAGATAGCTCCCACTCCTTGGATGAAGAGCCCTTCAGCAGCATCATACCGACTCCTCCTCCTCACCTTGTACGGTGAGACACCCTACAAGGTGATAGCTGGTCTCACTCACCTTTGATAGCTGCAGCACTAGTCACTCTGGGACAAAAACCATAACAACGGTATTATTTAGCTTCCTCGTGTCTCCTTAGCTTCCCTCATCTGGCATCAGCTTCTCTCACCTTCCCTCAGCTGTCCACAGCATCCCTGCCAAGAGCATCAATATACACTTCAACATGGATCTCTGAGCTGTATAATTTACCTTATTTATTGTGTTTGTAAATCCAGAAGGAACAAATCAAGTGCACATCGTAGCTCATTCACTCACAACAAGCTCATTTTCCAGTAAATACTCAGTTTCTGATAACGCGTACATGAGAACAAAGTCAATGTACACAACGAGTGTGTGAGGTGGCACACTGAGCGAGGAACAACAACCTACCCAGACGAGGGTCACTAAGCTACTGCCACAGGAAATGTGTTCTGTAAGGCCAGCTGACTGCAAGCGCATGCGCACTCTGTATTGTATGCGCAACGTCAGTCAACACGATAGGCGTCTAGTCGGTATATAGTTGGGTGACCAGCTGTAGCAAGACTCGTTGTCGGCTGCAAGGAGGAACCTCGCTGAAGTCAAGGGTTCCCTTGTCCGTGACAGCTAGAGTGAGAACGACTGTGTTTTCACCGGGTCACACTACTTAACGTAGTAGACAGGTCATGGCACTCTGTAACTCCCATCTGGGATGTCGGATGATCTAGACTTTATCGTCTCGCTCACCTTGGAGACAAAATGTTTCGGTGGGTAATATCTGCTGCGTTAAAACTAAAACCAATGGGATGCACCGTAACTTTTCACCCACACCGACATAGACAAGGATGTCAGCCACAGCACCGTGTCTTCCTTTGCAGATGACACCCGAATCTGCATGACAGTGTCTTCCATTGCAGACACTGCAAAGCTCCAGGCAGACATCAACCAAATCTTTCAGTGGGCTGCAGAAAACAATATGAAGTTCAACGATGAGAAATTTCAATTACTCAGATATGGTAAACATGAGGAAATTAAATCTTCATCAGAGTACAAAACAAATTCTGGCCACAAAATAGAGCGAAACACCAACGTCAAAGACCTGGGAGTGATCATGTCGGAGGATCTCACCTTCAAGGACCATAACATTGTATCAATCGCATCTGCTAGAAAAATGACAGGATGGATAATGAGAACCTTCAAAACTAGGGAGGCCAAGCCCATGATGACACTCTTCAGGTCACTTGTTCTATCTAGGCTGGAATATTGCTGCACACTAACAGCACCTTTCAAGGCAGGTGAAATTGCCGACCTAGAAAATGTACAGAGAACTTTCACGGCGCGCATAACGGAGATAAAACACCTCAATTATTGGGAGCGCTTGAGGTTCCTAAACCTGTATTCCCTGGAACGCAGGAGGGAGAGATACATGATTATATACACCTGGAAAATCCTAGAGGGACTAGTACCGAACTTGCACACGAAAATCACCCACTACGAAAGCAAAAGACTTGGCAGACGATGCACCATCCCCCCAATGAAAAGCAGGGGTGTCACTAGCACGTTAAGAGACCATACAATAAGTGTCAGGGGCCCGAGACTGTTCAACTGCCTCCCAGCACACATAAGGGGGATTACCAACAGACCCCTGGCAGTCTTCAAGCTGGCACTGGACAAGCACCTAAAGTCAGTTCCGGATCAGCCGGGCTGTGGCTCGTATGTTGGTTTGCGTGCAGCCAGCAGCAACAGCCTGGTTGATCAGGCTCTGATCCACCAGGAGGCCTGGTCTCAGACCGGGCCGCGGGGGCGTTGACCCCCGGAACTCTCTCCAGGTAAACTCCAGGTAAACTCCACTGGGCGAAACTATGTATCCTTTTCCTCTTTATTAATCCCTCGTCACGGCATTCAAATCCTCTTTAAACAGGATACCCCTGTGGAGACAAAGAACTTTGTCCTTGGAGGCAAAGACGGGAATGTATGAGAGTATAGTTTTACCAACGCTCTTATATGGGTGTGAAGCATGGGTGATGAATGCTGCAGCGAGGAGAAGGCTGTAGGCAGTGGAGATGTCATGTCTGAGGGCAATGTGTGGTGTGAATATAATGCAGAGAATTCGTAGTTTGGAAGTTAGGAGGAGGTGCGGGATTACCAAAACTGTTGTCCAGAGGGCTGAGGAAGGGTTGTTGAGGTGGTTCGGACATGTAGAGAGAATGGAGCGAAACAGAGTGACTTCAAGAGTGTATCAGTCTGTAGTGGAAGGAAGGCGGGGTAGGGGTCGGCCTAGGAAAGGTTGGAGGGAGGGGGTAAAGGAGGTTTTGTGTGCGAGGAGCTTGGACTTCCAGCAGGCATGCGTGAGCGTGTTTGATAGGAGTGAATGGAGACAAATGGTTTTTAATACTTGACGTGCTGTTGGAGTGTGAGCAAAGTAACATTTATGAAGGGGCTCAGGGAAACCGGCAGGCCGGACTTGAGTCCTGGAGATGGGAAGTACAGTGCCTGCACTCTGAAGGAGGGGTGTTAATGTTGCAGTTTAAAAACTGTAGTGTAAAGCACCCTTCTGGCAAGACAGTGATGGAGTGAATGATGGTGAAAGTTTTTCTTTTTCGGGCCACCCTGCCTTGGTGGGAATCGGCCAGTGTGATAATAAAAAAAAAATACCCCTGTTGAACACTATTTAACATTTGAATCAGCAAATATTGCTCATCCGATGAGTCTTCACACTACATAACAAATGGTTTCGAATTTTACTTTGCACAAGTCTGAACACCGGAGGAAGATGAGTTATGAAAGTGGATTGAGGTGAGGCTCTGGGGAAGAAATGGAATGGTCAAGTTTCACCTGCGCAAGCAACTGGTGTTTCCTTCATGCCAGAGATGCAGTCTCTGTCTGACAATTTTGACCACCCACAGTAATTTTGCTGCGCTAGTCACTCAAAGCTGCTGCTGCTGTAGTGTCTGATCAGTGAATGTCAGGCGGCGCATGCATCACCACAAATTAAGCGCAGTTGAACTAGTTCATAAGACAGTGCTGGTTGATACCTTTTGGATCTACGGCGGACCAAGTCAGCAACGACTGCTGGCCTATCGCTGCTGGCTTTCACCAATGAACAAATCAAACAGATATCCGTAGTAGCCTATACGCGTCTCTACAAGCATAATCAGGGACGAAGCTACGAGAACAATAGGTTTGAACAGGGCAATTAGTCTACTAGAACAAATGCATGAACAAATTTACCAGAGCAAACAAGAAACATCTGAAGGAATGAGTGTGCGTGCAGCGTAGGCTTTGTCCATACAGAATTCTGTTTACAAGCAGAATTAATGTAAATGAACAAGTATGCAAACAAAAACAAGTCGATTAGCTGCACAATATACGAGCATCTCAAGCATATTTTCAACATAAGAGGTCAAGAAACACACGTATTATTTTCGTAAACTTCTTTAAGTTTTGTTGAGTGAGCAATTGGAAGAAATGCATGTTGGTTGCCATTGTGCAATAAGACACAGTTCAAGCTTCTAATGGAGCTGTCTACAAACAGCCACGAATTTCTTGGTCGATATTCAAAACCCATTCGATGAAGAAGTCCAGTGATGTTACTGCAGTAAACAAGTTCTTCATCTTGACTGAAGTAAGGAAGGAGTTCAACCTCTCTTGTCTGAAAAGCTGTTATTTTAACTTCATGTTGTTGACAATTCTTTTCTTTTAGTCTGGATGCTAAAAGTTCAGATGCTTGTTGTGACGGATTAAGGTCACGAATCGGATCATTGAGTTCTTCTTGGGAGAACTGCTGGGGTGTTGAAATACTTCCTTCATATTTACTTCGGCTGCTATCACCTGTGTTACATCCTAAACCCTGAGTTTCTTCAACATCTGATAACAAAAGGTCAGGCAGTGTTGTAAACACTGGTATAGGAGTGTCTTCACTGTGTGGCACAGGTCACCTTGCTGACTCCTAATCAGGATATTCCCATTTGACTTTCTTGTATCGATTGAAGTCTTTCACATTCACCTTACATAAATAAACAGAAATAACAATAAACGTGGTGGTTTTTTGGCTCTCTCCACACCATAGGCACACCGAAGTTTAAACTTTTCCTTTGTCTGTTGTTCCACTGCCTATTCTTCCACAGGTTTTGTAAACCATACAGGGAGCCCAAGACTTGTCTTGTTCTCCAAGCGCTACTCCAAAACAAGCAAGATAAGCTTATTTTACAAAATCTGTGATGTTTTTCCTTAGTTTTTGCAAAGAGTATTCGCTACATGTGTAGCAAAATGCATTGAGATTGTTTAAGCAGACTCTTCGTGAAGAATTCAAAGTTTCTCTGAAAATATTTTGTCAGGTGATCATTGTTGACACAAATCCTTCGTTAAATATTAAATCACTGAAAAATAACATTCTAATCTTTATTAAAACTATCTGTATATACAGATACTATATGTATATACTATCTGTATATACATATACATACACACGCGTTATGGTTAAGTTTCCTGTTAATTGAGGGTAAGTATGTAATATTTCACAAATTAGCGCCAATTTGTAAAAACTTCTGACATTTTAGGATTCACCAACTCTAAAATACTCTAATTACGTTCAAATATCTTTGGCAACAATTTTTTTTTGTTGACTAGTTTAATAATAATAATAATAATAAAAATAATAATAATAATAATAATAATAATAATAATAATAATTATTATTATTATTATTATTATTATTATTATTATTATTATTATTATTATTATTATTATTATTATTATAAAAATATTAATATTTATAAGACCTATCTCTCAGTCTTAATATCCCTCATGTGCTGTATAGGTCTTGGGACCAACACTAATTCTTAAATATATCTTACTCTACAGATTTATATTGAACTTTGTTTATATTAATCCTTGTTTATATTGATCTTTGTTTATATTAATCCTTGTTTATATTGATCTTTGTTTATATTAATCCTTGTTTATATTGATCTTTGTTTATATTAATCTTTGTTTATATTGATCTTTGTTTATATTAATCCTTGTTTATATTGATCTTTGTTTATATTAATCTTTGTTTATATTGATCTTTGTTTATATTAATGTTTGTTTATATTAATCTTTGTTTATATTGATCTTTGTTTATATTAATCTTTGTTTATATTGATATTTGTTTATATTGATCTTTGTTTATATTAATCTTTGTTTATATTGATCTTTGTTTATATTAATCTTTGTTTATATTAATCTTTGTTTATATTGATCTTTGTTATATTAATCTTTGTTTATATTAATCTTTGTTATATTAATCTTTGTTTATATTAATCTTTGTTTATATTAATCTTTGTTTATATTAATCTTTGTTTATATTGATCTTTGTTTATATTAATCTTTGTTTACATTAATCTTTGTTTATATTAATCTTTGTTTACATTAATCTTTGTTTATATTAATCTTTGTTTATATTAATCTTTGTTTATATTGATCTTTGTTTATATTGATCTTTGTTTATATTGATCTTTGATCATACTGATCTTTGTTTGCAGTAATCTTTATTTTTCTTTGACTTTCCTCCAGAACTCAGGTGTTTACTGGAGCAAGACAAGACAGTCATCTTGCGTGATGGTTGTGTTTAATCTCGTCAAATGTCATGTAGATCAGGATGCTGTAATTTGCATAATGAAGTACTGCATTATAAGTTTATTTACACATTCAGGAAACTGTAGGTTATATAAAACTTAAGTGCCAGCAGTAACGGCCTGGTTGATCAGGCCCTGATCCACCAGGAGGCCTGGTCATGGACCGGGCCGCGGGGTCGTTGATCCCCGGAATACCCTCCAGGTAGACTCCAGGTAGATATGTCGTCATCCACTGCCAGCCTGGTCATGGACTGGGCCGCCAGCCTGGTCATGGACTGGGCCGCCAGCCTGGTCATGGACTGGGCCGCCAGCCTGGTCATGGACTGGGCCGCCAGCCTGGTCATGGACTGGGCCGCCAGCCTGGTCATGGACTGGGACGCAAGACTGGTTATGGACTGGGCCGCCAGCCTGGTCATGGACCGGGCCGCCAGCCTGGTCATGGACCGGGCCGCCAGCCTGGTCATGGACCGGGCCGCCAGTGTAACCGTCTCCGTGTATTATCATTTACCGTCACTCCACTTTCGAACCTTTCACAACATCGAAATCCCATCCAGGTATACTCCAGGTATGAAAGATTTTAAAGTTCCGGTAGAAGTTCTTTTATGTTTGGTGGAGGCTTTCTCAATACACAACTTCAAGAGCAGGTATGATAAGACCCAACAGGCCAAAAATCAATGGTGCAGATAAAAGTAGTCTAGGAGACTGGGCCGGGAGTTATGTCTCCGTCACTGTACACACAACTCGGTGAGTGCAGCTTGGTGACTACACACACACACACACACACAGAGGCGGGGCCAGGAGCTCGGACTCGACCCCCGCAACCTCAACTAGGTGAGTACACACACACACACACGACATAAACGACATGATGGAAGGAATAGACTCAGAAGTGTCCCTGTTTGCAGATGATATGAAGTTGATGAGGACCAGGCAGAAACTACAATGGGATCTGGACAGGCTGCAGGCCTGGTCCGGAAACTGGCTCCTAGAGTTCAATCCCACCAAGTGCAAAGTCACGAAGATTGGGGAAGGGCAAAGAAGACCGCAGACGGAGTACAGTCTAGGGGGCCAGAGACTACAAACCTCACTCAAGGAAAAGGATCTTGGGATGAGTATAACACCAGGCACGTCTCCTGAGGTGCACATCAACCAATTAACTGCTGCAGCATATGGGCGCCTGGCAAACCTCAGAACAGCATTCCGACATCTTAATAAGGAATCGTTTAGGACCCTGTACACCGTGTACGTTAGGCCCATATTGGAGTATGCAGCACCAGTTTGGAACCCACACCTAGCCAAGCATATAAGGAAATTAAAGAAAGTGCAAAGGTTTGCAACAAGACTAGTCCCAGAGCTAAGGGGATGTCCTATGAGGAGAGGTTAAGGGAAATCGACCTGACGACACTGGAGGACAGGAGAGATAGGGGGGACATGATAACGACATATAAAATACTGAGAAACCATACCCCCGGCCGGGATTGAACCCGCGGGTTCAATCCCGGCCGGGGGTATGGTTTATTTGCAATCGTGTCATTACGATTTCTTGAGTCATAAAATACTGAGAAGAATTGACAAGGTGGACAGAGACAGGATGTTCCAGAGATGGGACACAGCAACAAGGGGTCACAATTGGAAATTGAAGACTCAGATAAATCACAGGGATGTTAGGAAGTATTTCTTCAGTCACAGAGTTGTCAGGAAGTGGAATAGTCTGGCAAGTGATGCAGTGGAGGCAGGATCCATACATAACTTTAAGAAGAGGTATGCTCATGGAGCAGGAAGAGTGACGTAGTAGCGACCAGTGAAGAGGCGGGGCCAAGAGCTGTGAATCGACCCCTATAACCACAACTAGGCGAGTACACACACACACACACACACACACACACACACACACACACACACACACACACACACACACACACACACACAGGAGCTAAGACTCGGGGCCAGGAGCTAAGACTCGACCCCTGCAACCACAAATAGGTGAGTACGAGTGAGCTGAGTTCGACCCCCACAAACACAACTCGGTGACAACAGAGTAAAAGGTTTACTCTTGTTACGTCAAACCACAACAGGTACAGCGCAGTATGGATAGCAGATTATGTTATTATTTGTCAAAACTGCTACACCCGGGACACACACACATCTCTCACGTCCAGGCGAAACATAAACGTAACCGCAAAATGCAAACGAAACTCTTAAGAGGAGTTAAACTTCCCAGTTTATGTTGTGCTGTCGAGTGCGTTTGAAAATGTGCTGCCAAGTATTCACTTTTCCTTGTGAAAATATCACAAAACTTCGCATGAACGTCGCCTCTCGCAGACACAAGTGATTTTCCACAAATGAAACCAGCGAGTTGCACAGTTGGTGGCACTGTAACTGAGCTTTCCCTACTGGGAAAGACACACACACTGCTGGCTCGAACACACGTAAATGAGAGAGAGAGAGAGAGAGAGAGAGAGAGAGAGAGAGAGAGAGAGAGAGAGAGAGAGAGAGAGAAACCCAGTACGTAGTAGTGGTAATCTTTCTCTGTCCGTTGTACTTGTTCTTGATGGTTGATATCTGACACACTCGTCATAATTATTCTTTACATATAGTTTTTATTGTTTACCTATACACTGCATCAATAAGGTATCAATCACATCATATAAATGTGTCCACTGCACTGTACATGGAAATAAGTCACTCTGTCTGACTTTTTTGGGTTATCCTAGGTTCTCTACACATATGCTGCTATGTATGATAATTCTATGTAACTGTATTTGTGTATACCTGAATAAACTTACTAACTTACTTACTTACATCGTGCAGTATCCGACCCTCAGAACAGCAACAGTGTACTGTATATATACACACATAGTATTGGGATAAGATAAAAAAATCTTTAATATCATATTTTATTTATTACTGATTACATTAATTACACGAAAATGTAATAAATTTGCCAGCATATCACGGAAATTTATTTTAACTGTCGAAAAATATTAAAGAGAGAGAAAGAGAGAGAGAGAGAGAGAGAGAGAGAGAGAGAGAGAGAGAGAGAGAGAGAGAGAGAGAGAGAGAGAGAGAGAGAGAGAGAGAGAGAGAGAGAGAGAGAGAGAAAGCGAGAGGTTAGAGACAAGGAGAGGGCGTCACTGTGGTGGTGGGAACACCAGGTCGTATGTGGCACTGTTGGGTGGGTGGGGCTCCCAGGGAGACACTGCTGGCCAGCCGGCCCCCGCTAGTCGGCCAGGGTGAGAGGGCGGGCGGGGGAGAAAACAGTGAGTGCAGTCAGTAAGTACAGTCAGCAGACACGGCCACAAGGGCAATGAAACTGGGTCAACACAAAGTGAATTTCAGTGTCTTTATAATTTCAAGTGGATGTTAACAAGGCATACTGCTTTTTTGTTTCAGGGAGAGACAGAGACAGACGGGGAGGCCTGCCAACCTGAGTGAGGGTGGGAGAGAGAGGGAGGCAGCCAACACCAGGGAGGCAGCCGACACCAGGGAGGCAGCCGACACCAGGGAGGCAGCCGACACCAGGGAGGCAACCGACACCAGGGAGGGTGCATATCCCGCCTCTTGTGGGCTGGGAGGCTTAGGCAGCGTCGGGCTTGTAGGACTTCCAAACACAAGATGAACAAATAATAGAGAAAGGTAGCCAGGCGCACAGGGAGCGTATTAATGTGTGTTAGCATAAATAATGCCCTAACACACAACCTATACAAAGGTGATTGCATGGTAAGTGCGTATGGGATGCATACACCAAAGTCTCTCTCCTGTTCTCTTTTTATCTACGCTTTCCTCTCTCTCATTCTCTCCTCTCTCCCTACTCGTAAGTCGTCTCCCCTCAGACCCCACACCCGAAGCAGAGCTCCGGATGTGGGCGCGTTACTCCCTTCTCTTTTGGCTTCTTGAGGGAGGGAAAGTGAGAGAGGACCTTCCCTCGCCTGGGTACCTCGTAGTCCCCCGTTCTTTTGTGTCCTTTTTTATGTACACATTCTCTCACAACACAGCTCACTTTCTGACTATACTACTACTGCTACTACTACTACTACTACTACTACTACTACTACTACTACTACTACTACTACTACTACTACTACTACTACTACTAATAATAATAATAATAATAATAATAATAATAATAATAATGTGAAAAATATGTCTTAGCATCGATTAATAGGGTTACTCAGCCTAATTCCTTGGATGGCTGTGAGAATATGTTGGACATACGAGAAACAATAAACAACTTCATTTCTTTGTGTAGTATACAAAGTGTGGTTTACATGTAATAAAATACTGATAAGCACAAAGAAAGCTACTAGCTTGCATGTGCATTTCGGGCAGATGTGAACCGAGTAAGATTATATTTGAGACAGACCTGGTAAGTATGGACCACTCTTCCTCCATTCTTATGTTCTTAAATACATCACGAGGAATGGAATTCTGAGGTTCGTCTGCTGCCCCGGGAATGATTGTATCACATGCAGGAGAACTGAAGTAGATAATGCTTGTCAGGAATCAGGACATGTGTTTCCTGACGAAGAGAACTGAAACGTTTACCAGCGTTAAGGGGCAGCTCAATCCATTTCTCGTAGCTCTAAGTCATATTTTGTAAGTAAGTTCATTCATGTATACAGTTACATTAACATAATAATAATAATAATAATAATAATAATAATAATAATAATAATAATAATAATAATAATAATAATAATAATAACTTTATTTACTACAAGTACATGTACAAGGTATACAGGCCTAACTGACATCAATGACACAGTTGGTCTCAGAAGATGAGGAGGTACTTGTACCTCCTTCCATGGGAGACGTAGGTCTCACGACACTCCCTAGCAGGGAGCCAAGGCCGGGTCACCATCTGGAAAAGACTCGGGCCGGGAGAGTACAGGCGAATCAAGAAGGAGGAGGCCATACTACTATTTGGAAAGCTGCTGCATAACATTAGGTCAGTTTTGTCCCAGGATGCAACCCATACCAGTCGACTAACACCCAGGTACCCATTTTACTGATGGAGAACATAGACAACCGGTGTAAAGAAACACGCCCAATGTTTCTACCTTCGCTGGGAACTGAACTCAGATCCTCGCCGTGCGAAGCTCAGATAAGTCAGAGTGACTTGTTTCCATTTGGGTCCTTGTGATAATTAATATTTATATTTAAAAGTTAAAAACAGGTAAATATGGAGCATTACGGAGGAATATAATTTATGAGAATGTGGACAGGATTATTTAGCTGGGAAATTTTCCTCGAAAAATGGTAACTTCCCTTCATCACCATTCCAAAAAGAAGAAAGAGAAATGCACTTATGTCTGTCTTACTTCATATCTCTGTAGATTATAACTTAATAAATTTAATAACTGAGGGTAAAATCATGTTGCAGAGGAAGCAATTATTTGGACAATGCTTCGCTCTGTTTAGAACGAAACGTTGTCCCACTAAAAGCCTTTTCTAGAACTTGCATCTTTGTCTCCGTACTTGTTGGCAAGAAGCTATTTCATCCTAATACAAAAATTGCTTAAAAAGATAAATTATAGACCTCCTTAAATAGATAACTCAACATATCAACCAATTTAATCTCAACAGACATGTTAATTATGTGAGCCCAGTTCACTAGAACCCGCACTTAGAAGAACATCAGGACGACGTTTTGGTATGTCCTGAGCCACTGTCAGGAGAAATGTGTACCTCTCAATGTTTATACACTCAACACTACTTTATAGATAAATGTAACAAATTAAACAAAAGAAATTTATGAAGTGGGTTTTATAGTTGTTCACTCACCTGCCCAGTAAACTCAAATAGATAATTGAAAGATAAAAGAGTTAGATGTGTCTGTATGCATCTTATATATTAACGACGTTTCCCCTTATATTGCGTTAGAGAAAACGTACACCATTCCTCCCTGGCAGCTTAAGAGAACTTGGGAGAGAGGCTTGGTGAAGGAGGAGCGTTATGAGGCGCTGTTGGTGAGGTGCGGTGCAGAGGAGCGGCGTGGAGGCCAGGCAGGCGTCACGTTAGCTAGGGGCGGGGATATATATATATGGCCACCAAGGCTGTGGCTGCTGCCACAAGGTTATTATCACAAACATCAGACGGGCTAGTATGTGCCGCTGTTGGTGAGGTGAGCATAGAGGAGCGGCGTGGGGGCCTTGATGGCTGCCTGACGTCACGTGGGGGTGGAAGTCACACTTCAAACACTGACGACAGTGAGAGTAATTAATGATGGAAGTTCACGTGTACCAGAACCATTTGTCGGGATTTCATTGATGAACTTTACGTACGTTTTTAGTTAAATCGTTTAAACGATGATAAGTGTGTATCTCCCAGTATATATAATATACACTGTTTACACTAATATACACAGGTCTCCAGGTGTTTGTGCATCTATCAAGACTGACTGGTGCATCATATAAACAAAGAAAATAGGCTAAATGAAATGGAAATAAGTCACTTTGACCTTTTTTGGGTCATCCTAGGTTCTCTACAGATATGCTGCTATGTATGATAATCTATATAACTGTATTTGTGTATACTTGAATAAACTTACACAACACAAGATTTATCTTTAACTTGTGGGTTATTTGTGAATCAGTCAGGTCGAAGTGTCTAAAAAGAAAAAGAAGCTTTTGACAGATTTCTCTGATGCAGTGATCGATATCTTATCGTAGCTTTATCAGCCAAGATAGCAGACTGCCTTACAATTATAACATATATAACCCATTGCAGACGCCTTGAAAGTGTACAAATAAATCCATATTTTAAGCATTAAATGAGCCTTAAGGTCAGTGTCTACGTGAATTACAGCATATGTGACTCTCCCTCTGGCCCAAAACACTCTCAACCTGGAGATGATTGTGTGGGGGCCATCGCTCCCTCTGCCCGGTCCCAGACCAGGCCTCCAGGCCCCTTTTTACCTGGCATTAACGTTGTTTTTAAAGTAAGGATCGCCAATATCTGCTTACTGTAAGAGTAAGTAGTTACCTGTGTGCAAAAAAATGTGGTTATAATCATAACCAGAATTTTTAAAGGGGTGGATAGGTAAGCCGGCGGAAGGCCTCGGACAGATGACCAAAGGCTCCAGAGGCGGGTCATCATATGACAAAGACCCGCGTCAGGAAACACTTGTCCTGTTTCCTAATAAATCTTACCTACTACCTGTGTGCAACTAGGTACATGTGTCTTGGTGGTTACCTGTTTGTTGGTACTTACCTGTGTATTTAAATCATCAATCTGGATCTCATCCAGGGAAACTGGATCAAGGGATCCTAATGGAAATAAGCCACACTGCTTGGCTTTCTTGGGTTATCCTGGGTTAACAAAACTCCGAATAAAATCGACTTCCTCTTCTTCTCCAACCTGATATAAAACATTCCTCACTCAGATGTAAAACGTTCTCTATCCTGGTGTGAAACGTTCGCTATCCTGATGTGAAACGTTCCTTACCCCGGTGTAAACAGTTCTCCGCTCCCGTGTAAAACGTGTAAAACCCATGGTTAAGCATCCACTGGCTTACCGGTGTTGCAAACCCATGGTTAATTAATCCTCCGCTGGCTTACCACGCTATATATTCCACCTCGTGTAGAAAACAGATCCCCACATAAGTGT
The DNA here is from genome assembly GCF_038502225.1 of Cherax quadricarinatus. NCBI lineage: Eukaryota > Metazoa > Arthropoda > Malacostraca > Decapoda > Parastacidae > Cherax > Cherax quadricarinatus. The sequence continues at coordinate 31,374,391 of NC_091324.1, forward strand.
CCGATAATGTATAGAACGCTCAGAAAACATCGGAAAAGATTCAAAATACGCAGTAATGAGTTAATTACCGGAAACACGAAACAAAGAAGCTGACGGTGCGCCAAGAGTGTCATTATACGATTTAAAAAGCATGGTGAAAAATGTTGGGGAAACTACAGACTTTATATTAGTGAATATATGATGACTTCTCAGACTCTGTAGTGACTCATCACTAATCCACTTTTGGAAATGGAGGTGTCTGCATTGTAAATACAAAATAAACACGATGATGTGTGATCATACCTGATGATGATGATGATGATGCTTTACACAAATGATGATGATGCTTTACACAAATGATGATGATGATTTACGCAAATAACCCGCAGATAGGGAGCCAGTATATGTACAAGAGTAGCGGAAGGGACGGGAGAGAGAGAGGAAGAAGAAGAAATAATAAAATGAAGGAAATAGTGATAATAGTGGTAGAGGTAGTAGTGATAATAGTAGTATTTGTGTATTGTTCCAGTCATGGTATTGTGGCTCTTTTTTCTTCACAATGTTCTTTACTATAAGTTCATTTTTTACTACCATTCGTTTCATAAGTCATTATTCCTCAGACTTACTGAACGCGTTGTCTTTACCTCAGTAAAGAATGGATATATTAAATGCGTTTATTACTAATAAAAATCAACTCAATGACAGGTGAGAGTTCGATCAATAGGTCATCACAAGCATCGAAGTACCCAGTTAGGAGAACAATAATGTTTACAGTAGGGAAAATTCTGGCTTGGCAATATCCTACCGAGATACATTCAGATACTTGAATGCATTTAGGAACCGGGATACATTCGGGTTTCAAGAACATCAAGCAGGATACATGACTGTCATAAAGGATACACGCCGGTAAGATTATAAGTGTAATAAGGAATTCACTTCAAAGCCGCGTTCACTGTGATTTCTGCTTTAGCAGTGTTGTATAAATACATTTTTAACATAAATTTTATGCAGTAGTGTAGTTCTTGAGTGGCATCAAGAGTTGTCGCAACTGAAGGACTAAGTCAAACTTCTCAAGAGAATTCAAAATGTTTACTTGGATTACACACTCTGTTCCGTATAAAGTAACTATGTAGAGAATGAAAAACCAATGTGAGCAGTGTTGGCCTATCAGACTCAAGTATGGTGAGGGGGAGAGGTGGGAGGCTAACGGGGAGAAGAACACCTCCGTCACTCCTGATGCAGGCTGTGGCGAACGTCACCATCTGTAGTTGTAGCCCTGGTAGCGGCGATCTGGGTGCTCGCTGACGTAGTCGTAGCTGTACTGTGGCCCGGCAGACCGCCTCTTGAGTTGATGGTGGTAGACGTAGTGACGGTAAGGGAAGCTGTTGTAGTAGCCGTAGTGACGGTAGGGAAAGGCGACGTCACCTGATTGGTATCCGTAGGCAAAAGCTGGGTTTGCCGCCGCCTGAGCTGCGGGTTTAGCTGATCGTTTGCCCACACCATGGACTTGTGGGAAGATGTAGGAAGTGGCGCCTCCTGGGTGCAGTGCCACTCCCTTGCCGTCCTCGCTTTTGGTGCGGAGTTGCTTATAGTGGTATGGGTAGAAAGGGTAGTAACGGTAAGGATGGTATTGTCGCGGTAGATCATGCAGTAGCCAGGGACGGGGCACCTCTCCTTTTACAAGCGGAGGAGGACGGGACAAATCTCCTATGATCCAGGGGCGGGACACATCCTCTTTCACTAACTGAGGATGTCGGGATGCGTTTCCTAAGAACCAGGAGCGAGGCACATCCTCCTTCACTAACTGAGGATGTCGGGACAGATCTCCCAAAACCCAGGGGCGAGGCACCTCCTCTCTCACAAGCTGGGGATGACGAGGCAGGTCTCCTAGAACCCAGGGGCGAGGCAGGTCTCTCAGCACTCCTGGCGAGAGGGGCTCCTTCTCCACCACAGGCTGCTGATCCTGCCCCAGCACTACGGCCGCCACACTCACCACAACAAACACCTGAGAAGTAAACATTGAAGTGTGAACACAACCCGAGCGCTGAATCACTACCAGAATACACTAAGGGGCTTTACTTTATTAACTAAATAACTACTAAAGGCTGTGTTTTAAGATAAATACTTATCAATAGCTGCTCTACGCATTATTTATTTGGATAACAATTTTACTAATTTCCTAATTTTAGTCTTTCGCTGAAGGGGACCGCGTTAACGTATTGTTCTCTTGCTGATCAGTACGATGAATGGCGAGAAAACGGAACGCGTCTCTTTTGAGCCAAAGACACAAAGCATATTATAAATGTAGTGAATAAGAAGGCTCCTTTGTAAATACATTTCACATGCGTTTCAAACCTTGAAAGTGAAATAACAGAATGAATATTTAATACGCTGGCTGTAACAAAAGCAACAAACCTAAATAAAAAAAAATGCCCTCTTTTACGGCAGTTTAACACTTGGGGCACCCACATCAGATTTACAGTGGTTAAAAGACTTACTCCGGACAAACTGAGAAAAGACACATCTAGCATTTTATTATGCCAATGGAAGCTTATTATACAACGTGTCTTTATTACTGACTTTCCCTTCTTTTCAGTCCAGGGATTCGTTCCCCGGACCTCAGTGGTGAGAGGCGCGACTCTCACCACTGGGCTACGGTTGTTGGAATATTACTGACACTCACCGCTAGTCTCATGCCTGCTCCTCACTGGCTCCCAGTGCTCACTTGAAGACCCCTGAAGAAGTCACTGACGAGGACTCGGCGTATCCTCAGTTATATAAGGCAGCTTGACCTTCGTTTCCTCCCCGCCACCTTCGGCTCCCACCGACCATAACCCCAGAGTTCACACAGGTATAATTATATTTTTGTGATGATCTGTTCTCATCTGAGACAAAAACGTGAAAAAGAGGCCACTGCATCCTCCATGGGTCGCTGTCTCTCCACTGCCTTTGTTGCTGCTGCATCATACCCTTGATGTACCTTTGTTTCACCATACTCTTGATGTACCTTTGTTTCATCATACTCTTGATGTACCTTTGTTTCATCATACTCTTGATGTACCTTTGTTTCATCATACTCTTGATGTACCTTTGTTTCATCATACTCTTGATGTACCTTTGTTTCATCATACTCTTGATGTACCTTTGTTTCATCATACTCTTGATGTACCTTTGTTTCATCATACTCTTGATGTACCTTTGTTTCATCATACTCTTGATGTACCTTTGTTTCATCATACTCTTGATGTACCTTTGTTTCATCATACTCTTGATGTACCTTTGTTTCATCATACTCTTGATGTACCTTTGTTTCATCATACTCTTGATGTACCTTTGCCTCACTGATGAATGCTATATTTCATCGTATATATATATATATATATATATATATATATATATATATATATATATATATATATATATATATATATATATATATATATATATTCACAGACAAGAGTTATAGGGTACGGTGTTGTACATGGTCACGTGTGTAGGGTACAGTTTTCTGCACAGTCACATATGTATGGTATACAGTTGTGCATAGTCAGGTGTGTGTGTTACAGTGGAAAATTCAACACATTGTAGAGAGCCAGGTAGAGTCTCATTTTTTTACTTTTAACTATTCACTACTATTACATTCATAGCAGAGGAAGGGCTAAACCCGTAAGGGCCATGTAGCGCCTGAGGGAGGGGGAGGTGGGTCAAAATTTTGTGAACATCTTTCAATTTTGTAGGTGAGACCTTGTGGGTTTGTGTTTCTGAGACGTCAGACGTCAGATGTGAGGAGGTGAGAGCGTTCTCAGCGTCTTAACGAGCTTACAAATAGCAAGGCTATGTAACATAGGGGGATCATTCAAGGGGAGAAGAGGGCTCCTTGTTGTTTGGTGAACGGGCTTGTGGTAAAAAAAAATGTTGGAACTGCTCTCTCCTTTCGTGGGTCAAAAGGTTTAGCTCTTCCTCATGAATAGAATAATAATGATGATAATGATAATAATAAAAAATATAATAATAATAATAATAATAATAGTAATAATAATAATAATAATAAATCATAAGAAAATAGAATTTGCATTTCTCAATTAATGTACATTTTGGGGAGGAAATTAAGACGACGCTTCGGTCCTTGCTATACCATTATCAGGACGGACCGAAACGTTGTCCGAAGTTACTTCTCGAAAGAGTGGTTTATTTGTGAATTGCTGCAGCCACAGTACTGTTGCGGCCTCGGCATTGTCGCAGCCACACTATTGCTGCAGCCACACTATTGCTGCAGCCACAGTATTGTTGCAGCCACAGTATTGTGACTTATATTATTGGTGTCACATTAGAATAACCAAATAAAAGATATAACGTGTCCTTGAGACTTGAGGTTTTAGCTCTCCTAGGATTCACAGGTGGTGGGGAATCGGTGGGCAGCCACAGGAGGGTGGGGTAAGTAGGCTGCCACAGGTAGTGGAGATGGTGGGCTGCCATTGGTGGGTGGGTAGGTGGGATGCTACAAGTGGGGTAGTTGAGCTGTTTTGTGATGAGTGACTTTCTCTTGTCATCTGAGCTTCTCTCTTTGGCTAACAATATAATTATTCTTTTTCTGTCAATTTCCACGTGCATAACAAGCTCGGAAGAGAGCTTTTATGCTGGTGATAGTGGCGGGTTGATGGTGGCAATCATGGTGGTAGAGCTAATGGTGGTAGGTGGTGGTGGTTACGTCGTGAGTGTGGTAGAGATGGTGGCAGTGATGGTGGTGTGAGTGACAGTAATCATGCTAGCCATCACATGATCAGAGCACTGTGATGCAAGAGATCACATATTAACAACAAAAAAAAATAAGCGAAGATTACGGCACATAGCTTTACAGCCCTGACTGCTAACCTCTTTATCAGCACCCACCTATCAAGAACCCCTGTGCTCACACCCACCTAGCAACGAACACTTCCGTACTGGCACCCACCTTGCAAGCACTCCTCTGCCCATACCCACCTAGGAAGTACTTCTGTGCCCCCACCCACCTAACTGACAGTTATTTTATTATGAATAAAGTGCAACAAAAAACAAAATCATCAGTAAAACAGGAAGTTTATTATTATTAATTATTATTATTATGAAAATCACAGTGAAGCACTAAACTTGTAGGGGGTCATACAGCCCCTGCAGATTGAAAGGGAATCAAGTTTGATCCATGGAATGGGCGGGTGGCTCCATTACCTTGGTTAAACCTCCTAGAGGGAAGATAACCTGGGAAGAAGCTCGTGTATGTACGGGATCCACAACTAAAGTCAGCAAGTCTTTGTTTGCCATGATTTTCTAGAAGATTTTAGTGAAGTGAGGACGTTTTCATTTCCCAGAGGCAGCCAGATGAGAGGGAGATAATACACCAGGCTAGAGTAATGAAGGGAAACAATGTGGAGAGACACAAGTGTAGAGAAACTGTGTCGAACACTAGTGTAGGGAAACAACGTAACACTGTATGTCATAACATCTCTCTCTCTCTCTCACACACACACACACACACATTAGCATCTATGCATTAATTAGAATGTTAATACTATTTTTAAGTAAAAAAGGAACAGTACTGAATGTAAAATACTGGGTAGAAAAATTTAGGGGTGACACGTTAACTGACATTAGATACGGAACAGCGGCGCTCAGGAACGCATTGATCTATTTTACGTTGTTTCTTACGAGGAAAATAGTTTCCGAGTACAGTACATCAGACTTACTACGTATAATTTTTTAGGAACGCATTAATATCATCAGCTCGGGATCTACTGTTTTATGCTCTTTTTTATATATTGTTACATCAGCAAAGCCAAGATGAATGCTATTATTTCACTAACTTATATATTGATATCAATTTCAGGTATTTCTCTTATTCTTTGATATGGGCAAATAGTTTCCTTATTCTTTATGTTATTGTGTGAATAAAAACATTTGTTTTCGTTGATCTGTAACGCACACTAAGTATAAAGCAATGTTCTTGCTAGGCAAGCGCAGCTTCAAGACAGGTCTCCACCTGGCCGCTTCCCCACCCTCCAAGTAGATTGCCACACCTATCTCCGTTATATATAGAAATTCTGGAGCTGCCCTTGCTTGAACCTGGTGACCTCCGTGACGCGAGTCCACTCCTGTGATCGCTGAGCCTCAGTTGTCGAGTGAGTTCGCGAGATCGGTCCCTAATGCCCCCTGCCCCAGTTATGCAATCTCATGGTACTCTGAAAGGTCGCTGTCCAACCTCACGCTTGCTCTACAATCATTACTAGATTTTACAGAGGAGTTTGTTAAGCATCACTCACTCTAATATAAAGGTAGACATGTTCGAGAGAGAGAGAGAGAGAGAGAGAGAGAGAGAGAGAGAGAGAGAGAGAGAGAGAGAGAGAGAGAGAGAGAGAGAGAGAGAGAGAGAGAGAGAGAGAGGGAGAGAAAGAGAAAGAGAAAGAGGAAGAGTGTGTGTCAGCGGCCAGTAATACATCCAACAAACTTATTCTTGGTCATGGATGAATCATTTTGCGATATCAAGAGGCCGTCCGCCTGCCCGCCCTCCCTCACGTACACATTTACGTAATACAAGTATTTTCGGGACGATGTCGCTTCCTCCCTTTTTCTTTCCTGGTTGTGTCAATATCACCCATCTTCCTGGAGGGTATTCTGAGGCTCTCCGGTGTTTTCCTAAATAGTCAAACTCGATTGGTGGGTAATTACCTATTTTTATTGCCTACATGCAATTAACCAGTTGTAATTGCCTATTTGTAGCCCCCATGCGCAAAGATAAACTTGTTTTGTCTATTAAGTTTGATATAAAAATTTTTTAATCCTGTTGTCATGTTGTTTACATCCTCAGTAAGACCTTGTTTACTGTACTGGGTGAGGGGGGGTAACGTTTATGTTACAATTTCTGACCCTTGTGGGTTTAGCGCTTAGTTATGATGACGATAATAATAATAATAATAATAATAATAATAATAATAATAATAATAATAATAATAATATGTTATAATTTAGCTCCAGAACTGCCTGGTTCTTGTGGTTAACATACTTTGTCGACGCTGGAGGACAGAAGGGACTTAACAACAGGATAACGATACACAAACAACCCACACTTAGAAGAGAGGAGCTTACGACGACGTTTCGGTCCGACTTGGACCATTTACAAAGTCAATGATCAAAGTCGGACCGAAACGTCGTCGTAAGCTCCTCTCTTCTAAGTGTGGGTTATTTGCGTATCGTTCCAGTCGCGGTATTGTGCCTTTTTTTGCTATTTAGAAAATCGATATATAAAATACTGAGAGGATTTAATAATGTGGATAAGGACAGAATGTTTCAGAGATGGGACACAGCAACAATGGGTCACAACTGGAAGGTGAAAACTCAGGTGAGTCACAGGAATGTTAGGAAGTATTTCTTCAGTAAGAGTTGTCAGGAAGTGGAACGGTCTGGAGAGTGATGTAGTGGAGGCAGGATCAATACATAGCTTTAAGAAGAGGTTCGATAAAGCTCATGGAGAAGGGAGAGGACCTAGTAGTGGCGAGCGAAGAGGCGGGGCCAGGAGCTATGACTCGACCCATGCAGCAACGACTATGTGAGAACTAGGTTAGTACACACATACACAGGCACACACACACACACACACACACACACACACACATACACATACACATACACACACACACACACACACACACGCACACACACACACACACACACATACACATACACATACACACATACACACACACACACACACACACACACACACACACACACACACACACACACACACACACACACACACACACACACACAACTGCTGCAGCATATGGGCGCCTAGCAAACCTCAGAACAGCATTCCGACATCTTAATAAGGAATCGTTCAGGACCCTGTACACCGTGTACGTTAGGCCCATATTGGAGTATGCGGCACCAGTCTGGAACCCACACTTAGCCAAGCACGTAAAGAAACTAGAGTAAGTAAGTAAGTTTATTCAGGTATACACAAATACAGTTACATAGAATTATCATACATAGCAGCATATGTGTAGAGAACCTAGGATAACCCAAAAAAGTCAGACAGGGCGACTTATTTCCATTGGGGTCCTTTGAGAGAAAATGACAAGGCTTGCAGCAAGACTAGTTCCAGAGCTAAGGGGTATGTCCTACTAGGAGATGTTTAGGGAAATCGACCTGACGACACTGGAGGACAGGAGAGATAGGAGGGACATGATAACGACATACAAAATACTGAGAGGAATTGACAAGGTGGATAAAAACAGGATGTTCCAGAGATGGGACACAGCAACAAGGGGATACAGTTGGAAGTTGAAGACACAGATGAATCACATGGATGTTAGGAAGTATTTCTTCAGCCACAGAGTAGTCAGGAAGTGGAATAGTTTGGGAAGCGATGTAGTGGAGGCAGGATCCATACATAGCTTTAAGCAGAGGTATGATAAAACTCACGGTTCAGGGAGAGTGACCTAGTAGCAACCAGCGAAGAGGCAGGGCCAGGAGCTAGGACTCGACCCCTGCAGCCTCAACTAGGTGAGTACACACACACACACACACACAGAGCCAGGAATGAGTATGCACAGGTAAGGAGGGAGGCCCAGCGACAGTATGAAAATGACATAGCATCGAGAATCAAGACTGACCCGAAACTGTTGTATAGCCACATCAGGAGGAAGACAACAGTCAAAGACCAGGTGATCAGATTAAGGACAGAAGGTGGAGAACTCACAAGAAATGATCAGGAGGTATGTGAGGAGCTGAACAGGAGATTTAAGGAAGTTTTTACAGTAGAGACAGGAAGGGCTGTGGGAAGACAGCACAGAAGGGAACATCAAGAGGGAATATACCAACAAGTGTTGGATGACATACGAACAACTGAGGAGGAGGTGAAGAAGCTCTTAAGTGACCTTGACACCTCAAAGGCGATGGGACCGGACAACATCTCCCCATGGGTCCTTAGAGAAGGAGCAGAGATGCTGTGCGTGCCTCTAACCACAATCTTCAACACATCCCTTGAAACTGGGCAACTACCTGAGAAATGGAAGACAGCTAATGTAGTCCCCATATTTAAGAAAGGAAACAGAAACGAGGCACTAAACTTCAGACCTGTGTCTCTGACATGTATTGTGTGCAAAGTCATGGAGAAGATTATCAGGAGGAGAGTGGTCGAACACCTGGAAAGGAACAAGATTATAAATGAAAACCAGCATGGGTTCATGGAAGGCAAATCTTGTATCACAAACCTCCTGGAGTTTTATGACAAGGTAACAGAAGTAAGACACGAGAGAGAGGGATGGGTAGATTGCGTTTTCCTAGACTGCAGGAAGGCCTTTGACACAGTTCCCCACAAGAGATTAGTGCAGAAGCTGGAGGATCAGGCGCATGTAAAAGGGAGGGCACTGCAATGGATAAGGGAATACCTGACAGGGAGGCAGCAACGAGTCATGGTACGTGAAGAGGTATCACAGTGGGCGCCTGTTACGAGCGGGGTCCCACAGGGGTCAGTTCTAGGACCAGTGCTATTTTTGATATATGTGAACGACATGATGGAAGGAATAGACTCTGAAGTGTCCCTGTTCGCAGATGACGTGAAGTTGATGAGAAGAATTAAATCGGACGAGGATGAGGCAGGACTGCAAAGAGACCTGGACAGGCTGGACATGTGGTCCAGTAACTGGCTTCTCGAATTCAATCCAGCCAAATGCAGTCATGAAGATTGGGGAGGGGCAAAGAAGACCGCTAGGGGCTAGGTGGACAAAGACTACAGACCTCACTCAGGGAGAAAGACCTTGGGGTGACCATAACACCGAGCACATCACTGGAGGCACACATCAACCAAATAACTGCTGCAGCACACGGGCGCCTGGCAAACCTGAGAATAGCGTTCCGATACCTTAATAAGGAATCGTTCAAGACACTGTACACTGTGTATGTTAGGCTCATACTAGAGTATGCAGCACCAGTCTGGAACCCACACCTGGTCAAGCACGTCAAGAAGTTAGAGAAAGTACAAAGGTTTGCAACAAGGCTAGTCCCAGAGCTCAAGGGAATGTCGTACGAGGAAAGGTTAAGGGAAATCGGACTGACGACACTGGAGGACAGAAGGGTCAGGGGAGACATGATAACGACATACAAGATACTGCGGGGAATAGACAAGGTGGACAGAGATAGGATGTTCCAGAGAGGGGACACAGGGACAAGGGGTCACAACTGGAAGCTGAAGACTCAAACGAGTCAAAGGGATGTTAGGAAGTATTTCTTCAGTCATAGAGTTGTCAGCAAGTGGAATAGCCTAGCAAGTGAAGTAGTGGAGGCAGGAACCATACCTAGTTTTAAGAAGAGGTATGGCAAAGCTCAGGAAGCAGAGAGAGAGAGGACCCAGTAGCGATCAGTGAAGAGGCGGGGCCAGGAGCTGAGTATCGACCCCTGCAACCACAATTAGGTGAGTACACACACACGACTGCCAGAGGAATGAGATATGAAAAAATATATATTACAGCAAGTGGCTATTAAAATTGGGGTGTAACAGGTGCGGCGTAATTAAGAGGGAAGACTGAGGGGAAGGGGAGGAAGTCACAGAAAATGTATCAGTGTGAGAGGTAAACTAGCGCAGGAGACAGACAAATGTATCAGTGTGAGAGGTAAACTAGCGCAGGAGACAGACAAATGTATCAGTGTGAGAGGTAAACTAGCGCAGGAGACAGACAAATGTATCAGTGTGAGAGGTAAACTAGCGCAGGAGGCAGACAAATGTATCAGTGTGAGAGGTAAACTAGCGCAGGAGACAGACAAATGTATCAGTGTGAGAGGTAAACTAGCGCAGGAGGCAGACAAATGTATCAGTGTGAGAGGTAAACTAGCGCAGGAGGCAGACAAATGTATCAGTGTGAGAGGTAAACTAGCGCAGGAGGCAGACAAATGTATCAGTGTGAGAGGTAAACTAGCGCAGGAGGCAGACAAATGTATCAGTGTGAGAGGTAAACTAGCGCAGGAGGCAGACAAATGTATCAGTGTGAGAGGTAAACTAGCGCAGGAGGCAGACAAATGTATTAGTGTGAGAGGTAAATTAGCGCAGGAGGCAGACAAATGTATCAGTGTGAGAGGTAAACTAGCGCAGGAGGCAGACAAATGTATCAGTGTGAGAGGTAAACTAGCGCAGGAGACAGACAAATGTATCAGTGTGAGAGGTAAACTAGCGCAGGAGGCAGACAAATGTATCAGTGTGAGAGGTAAACTAGCGCAGGAGGCAGACAAATAGAAGGTGTTGGGAGTATTGGAAACATATGCAAGAGTGGTAAATGTAAGAATTGCCTTCAGGAACCTGAACAAATTATCATTCAGGACTATGAACTCACCGTACTTAAGACCAATACTTGAGTATGCAGAGCCGGCAAGGAGCCCCCACCCCCCCTCACCTTGCCAATCAAAACACTTTGAAAATATACATAGGTCTGCTACCAGAATACTCCCAGAGCTGAGAGTCCACGAAGACCAGGGAAGCTAAAACTCATGTCAGTTGAGTTTAGGAGAGGCAGAGCTTTGGTCACGACATTCATGATGCTCAGGGGTATATAAACAAGTTAAACAGAGATATACGGGGAGATGTATATCAGTACGGTTTCAGTGTAAGTGAAGATATAGAGAACCTTAGGGAACCATGTAATGAAAGCAGACTCAGGAGGAGTCTACATGACAGAACACAAGCTTTTAATGTAGACCTACTTCGCTCAGATGAAGGTTAGGCGCCTGATTAAACAACATGGAATACATAATGTTGATGTAGCCACAGGTAAGACAATTATCACTACTGCAGCACCGTCGTCACCATGCTACTGACCGGCCATCGTATGACAAATGCCAGTGTCAAGTTATTTTTTTCTGATGAATAAACAGACAAAAACTTTGGTTTATTATACGATTTTTGGTGAGATTTTCTCGCCTAGGTGTGTTGGATCACATCATCCGTATTAAAGTTTGCTAATGGCTGACGCATTTTATGTATATATTATGTATACAGAGAGAGATACAGACAAAGATATTGAAGACACTGCCGAGCATCTCTCCCACCACAGCCTCGTGTGGCGGAGATAATGACTATTTATTTTCTCTTCTGACTGTCTGGGTAGGTTTAGAAATGTGATACGGCAATTAGGCCAACATGTTCCCACTTTGACAAGCTGTTTGACACAAGATTATAATGAAGGGGCAGGAGGAAGGAGGAGGGGGCCGACATGTTTGGTCTAATGGGTTAAGCCACGTACATACACACATACACATGTACATGAGTGTACACACACACACACACAGACTACAGCACAACACCAAGCATATCGTTAAAGCTGAGCATCAATTGAATAAACTTTGCATGGAACGAGCAATTAGCAAATTTAAGATCAGCTTTCAGAATTTCAACCAAGAGTCATTCATGATTCTATATACGACAAATGTCAGGTCCGTTTTGTAGTAAACACCACCACTTTGGAATAAACACAGGGTAAACCATGTTAAGAAAATGGAGAACTTGCTAAGGTTTGCATCTAAGTTAGTCCCAGGGCCAAGATAAGTTAACCATGAGAAGAGACTAAAGGAAATGACACTGAAGACATTAGAAGATAGATAAACCAGGCATACAACAAAAATGAAGAGGACTTGGCAGAAGGGAATAGCATAAAGTGTTCGAAAAGAGGAAAAACAGGCACATGAGGCTGTAACTGGGACTTCACACCATAGATAAGTGAAGGGGCTGTCAGGAAGCATTCTTCATACATAGCTTTAAGAAGAGACATGCTAGGGCTGACGAGGTTAGGAAGGAGTGAACCAGGTAACGAGATTATGTGAACCGTTAGCAGATTTCTACATTCTATGGAGGCGAGACACATTCCAGGAGGCTGGAAATTGATAAAGGTATTTTTTAATTTTCAAGAAAGGGATAGAAAAAACAACACTGAGCTACATTCTAGTATTCTATACGTTCATACCATATAAGATAATAGATAGGACAATAAGAAAGTGGTAGAACATAGATTTACAAAGACAGATTTACAAAAGACGAATCTTATCTTACAATCTTACTGAAGTTCTATAAGGACGGCAAAGACTGAGCAGGAAAGAGAGAGAGAGAGAGAGAGAGAGTTTTGTAATGGGACCGGTATTGTTCCTGTTATACATAAATGGCATACCTGATGGGACAGTGTCCTACATATCCCTATTCGTAGATGATAGATAATATGCATAAGAGGAAATAGAGCAAGGTTACGAGAGGACTTAAATTATTATTATTATAATCAAAAAGAAGCGCTGAGAGGACTTAAAGAAACACGAAATGATAGTCAGATAGGCGGTTGTTGAATGACATCCAAAAATATTCTTCTTATATTTTTGCTATTATTAACACTAGCTTCCCAAAACAGTCCAAGGACTAATCTCATGAACTGAGAGAAACAGAGAGAGAGAAATTAAAGTATAAATAGCCAAGTGTCTATCGACAAGTGCCCATGACGAACGGTAAATAATACAAACACACACAGATACACACAATCACACACACACACACACACACACACACACACACACACACACACACACACACACACACACACACACACACACACACACACACACAAACACACACACACACACACACAGCCAGCCAAAACACTGATGTGGTGATAGTCAGCTGTCACACCCTCCCAACACATCCATATAACCATTAAGATTGTGGCTATATTTAACAACTTTCCATAAAAAAAACAATTGAAGGAGCGTAACTTTAGCCTGTAAGACCAACAACCCGCACGAAGATTTTTTTTTTTTCGAGAATGGCACATCAAGGAGACGAGCTCTATATACAAGACTCAAACCGAAATGCAATTTGTTTTTGAATAAAACACACTCATCCATATCTCCAAAAAATAAATAAAACACTCTACCTTCAATGGACTAAGCACTGGGGATTTTTTTGTGGCTTTTCACCCATCAAAGCACAAAAGGAAATCATCTCTACTTGAATCTATTAGTAAATATGTGTGTGTGTTTTCATTGTGACCGTTAAACAAACGAGGGTCAAGAAGAAAAAATGGAGTGAGTTTCTCTTGCATTTAGCGATGTTTGGCTTGGCTTTGAGGTGTCGTGGCCCGTTGGCCCCTCCACTGCTGTGACGCCAGCCCGCGGCAACACAGAGCTATGCCCAAGCTTACACCAAGAATAGCTGAGATGCTAAGCTCATGGTCGAACAGCAGGCACCGGCAAGCAAGCACACGACACTAGCAGGTTGCTAGCACGCTGACCATACTTCAAGCACGCAAGATTGACCTCAAGCGCTCTTCTACGAGTACCAGTGTTTCAAGCACTTTGCAGTTGCGTGTCCTTGTACATTTTACATTGCATGACTAGACATTTTGTAGATTGCTGTATGTAGATGATAGGTATTTAATAGGAGGTGGAACTGATGTCTCTGAAGCCAACCCGACCATACTCCTGCATGCAGGAACTTGGATAACTATCTTCCGTATAATACCATACTGAAACACCAAGAAATAAAATATAAGGAGGTTAAATTCGATCACTAAAAGCACTTTTTGCTCCACTTTTTGAAATAAATCTTTTTTAAGCAGTTACAGACGATAAATTGCAGCCGGTGAAAATCCATGATGATTCGCGTGCTGAAGAATCAAGACATTTAAACTCGTAGCATGGAAAATAACAACAGATATGCCAGAAATGAAGTAAACATCACAAAAATTTACAAATGCAATTACAGCAAGAATCTGGGAGTGACAGGGATAACGAAAACAATACATACATGCAAGAATGAAATACGATACATTGAAGAATCATATGCAAAAAAAAAAAATATACATGTATTAATAGATGTAGAAACGTTTTCTTTTTAACTTTATGTTGGCCTTGTGAGATCTTTCTTTTAATGAGAATAATATAAAGTTGTGAAAATAAACAAGTGAGAGTGTGGTTGCTGAGTGTGTCTCCAGTGTGTCTCCAGTGTGTCTCCAGTGTGTCTCCAGTGTGTCTCCAGTGTGTCACAGTCCTGAACGTCTATTGGAAATGATGGCTAAGTTAGTCCAGAGCATTGGGAACCGTCCTTACATAATACGACTGAGAAAACTAATTTGCATTCTCTGAAGAGACGTTGAGTGAGCGACGGTATAAGAGATGTATACAAGTGTATGAAAAAAAAATATATAAAAAAAACATGTAAATAGGGTTTTAAAAATTCATTTCAACATTCAATTAGAAACACTAGATTTTAATCCAAGATTAAGGAAATATATGTAAGCGTCGACTCTAAAATAAGGGTTGTAGGAGAGAAACCGAGAATTTTCAAGCAGAAGATGAACACATACAGGAATGGAATCATAATGGCTGAGTACATGAAGGCGCTGCCTTACAAGGCCCACTACACATTTTGCAGTGCCATTTTATTCTTTATTGATTATGTCTTTAAATAACGTTGTATAACTTCCAAAATACAAGAGAGCCGGTTGAATTTGACTGAAAATCATTCACAATGATTTATTACTAATATTATTATAATATTGGTATTAGAAAACTAGTATTAGCATTAGTAATGCTATTATTAGTAATGCTATTATTAGTAATGCTATTATTAGTAATGCTATTATTAATAGTATTATTACAACTATTATCTTTACTGCTGCAGTTTATATTACTAGTACTATATTATACTAATATTGCAACTACTGTTAATATTTCCATTATTTATACCATTGGCACCCTAATTACTCTCTATAATTATACCAATGGCACCCTAATTACTCTCTATAATTAGGTAGTGTTTATACGGCGGCAGCCAGTCCCTGTGCTGGTTCCTGGGAGCCTAACATCTGCCCGAGTCTTCACGTCCACCTCGACAACATTCTGGTAAACAAGACGCTGTTTCAGAATCCTGATAATTTGTAAGGGAATTCTGGAGTGTTTCGGGACTGTTTTTTTTATTAATGAACCTTAGGTTTATTAAGGTTCATTTGCGCCGTTATGTTTGATTAAAAAAAATCACCAAAAGGAACATTTAAGATTATCTCGATTACGGGAATTTTTTGGGGGGGAAGAGTTTCTACCTGTGATGTCATTGTGTGTTTCTCCACTAATTTTGAGATTGTAAATAAATAATAATTTATTCCATCATTTGTGTGGTATGATATGCTGGTCCTTTATTTAATGCTTATTCTATGTATGATATTCACTCCAGATATTCGTCTCCAACACATCTTCAGTGCCTCCAGCCTCCTCGTCCAGCCTCCTCGTCCATGTTTCAACATTCAGAGAACATTCATCGTTGTATTCTTACTCACATCACTTTTATATATTCAATGCTATCTTTTATTTCTTTTCTTTTGCATGGATTTTAAATTCTTCCACCAGGTGCTCTTTTGAATCTCTCAGAAGCATTGTTGTACATTTACCCGGTATACACAAAAAATATATTCCTTTATAATTCTTATCATCTCTCTCTCTCTTTTGTCTGTCAATCCTTTAGGTACTTTCCCTTCCTTCAAATATACATGAAACAATTACATTAACCACTCAAAAACTACATCCCTACGTGGGTTTAGCATCGTATTCTTAATCCCATACGTCCCTACTATTCTTGCATCAAAAAAATTTACTTAACATTTAAGTCTATCTGTGCTTCAATGTATCATGAATTATAACTACACTAATAACAAAATGAGACACATTCATTCCCGTAGTGATTATTTACTTGCATAAAATTGGGCTGGGTCACCTGGTGGAAGTTTCATTTTTTTTAGCTAGACTGGGTACATCATGAGTGCTGCTGTTCTATTCTGTTTGATAGTTAAATGCTGGAAACAGAAGCTACCAGTGTTTGCCTGTCATATTCCATCAGGCAGGATGGATTTCATGAACAGCGTTGAAATCTTGTCAAGTTGAGCTGGGAGACTTCAGTAGAGCAATGAGGAAATCGTCAAGTATTCCAATAAAGGTTCGTCAGCTATGGGAGCTTCCATGGTCTCTTTCCAGCAGAACTGGAGTTAATATTCAAAGATGGGACACAGCTGGAAAGTGAAAAATCAGATAAGTCACATGGCTGTTAGGAAGTATTTCTTCAGTCATAGAGTTGTCAGGAAATACAACATCTGGAGAGTGATGTAGTGGAGGCAGGATCCATACATAGCTATAAGAAGAGGTTAGATAAAGCTCATGAAGAAGGGAGAGTGGAGCTAGTAGCGAACAGTGAAGAGGCGGGGCCAGAAGCTATGAATCGACCCCTGCAACCATAAGTAGGTAAGTACACACACACACACACATTAAGGCTCTGGGTGGGCTTTGGAGAGGTAGGTGAGGGGTGAAAAATGAAGAGTGAGAGGTGAGTGGAAAGTGGTTAGTGAGGCGTAAAGTGTTGAAGGGTGAGGGTGCGGGGTGTTTACCTCTCACGGGCTGAGGGGAAAGCCATGTTTACAGCGTCAGGCTGCGGTGAAGGTCTGGCGAAATTAAGAAGAAAAATTATCTTCCATTGCTATTGCGAAGCCACAGAGATTACTATACACTGTTCAGTCTTCTTCACACATAGAATTTATATTATTTATCTGTACTTAACATTGTAGCATTTCAGCCTGAATAAATTTCACTTGTTTGCGTTTAGAAAGCTCTTAGTAGTGACCTAGCCTAGACTAGATTTTTTTACTGTGATGCTCACTTGTTGCTAAACGTATTCAAAGATTTCTTTATTGTTACTTGGAACATTTCTAGAAACAGGTTAAGTACGTGGTTGGTTGATACATAAATCTTCTTAATAAATATTTAGATACTCACGTCAATTAAAAAAAAACATAAATCACGGGATATATACACCGTGAGGTGTATGCCTTTCAGTGTATATATGCTGAGAATTTACTCTAATTAATACTTTAGTGATTAATGAATTTTTGACTGGAGGTGAACAAGTGACATGCAGTCTTAATGACTTGTGTAGTCGATAATGCTGTATAATCCTCCGGGTTTAGCGCTTCCCCCTTGATTATAATAATAATAATAATAATAATGTAGTCGATAATCTTTAATCCCCATTAGCCATACACCATAAAATATAGTCGTATTACATACTAAAACATTGCTTCTTGAGCATTTCTCCAATTACGTAATGATGTAATAGAAATAACTGTCTATTATATTCCTGTGTTTAAAATCTCAGTTTTAATTATTAAGGACTCCAATGGAAATAAGTCAATTTGACTTTTTTGGGTTATCCCAGGTTCTCTACACATATGCTGCTATGTATGATAATCTATGTAACTGTAATTGTGTATACTTGAACAAGTATACTTATGTAGCTCGATTGCTAGCGCACTCAGCTCACACGATTGCTAGCGCACTCAGCTCACACACTGAAGTTTGGAGATCGAATCCCCGGTACGGCTGGAAAACATTAGACTGTGTTTCCTTAAGACACCTGTTGTCCTCGTTCACCCATCAGTATAAAATGGGTACCTGGGTGTTAGTGGACTGGTGTGGGTCGCATCCTGGGACAAAACTGAAATAATTTTCCTAAAATGCTCAGCATAGCAACATGACCTGTATACCTTGTACATGTACTTGTAGAGATAAAGATATTATTATTATTACTATTATTATTATTATTATTATTATTATTATATTATTATTATTATTATTATAAGTCAGTGTGAAGCCTCAGAGGTTTACCAAGGGAAAGGCTTAACCGTGTCCTACTGCTGTTGACTCACTCATGATCAAACGAGGGTTAATGGCTGCCTCCAAGCTTCGATAATATTATTACAAATATTGAGATAATTTAGGATATGGAAATCTTTTTAAGCTGGACGTGAAATAACATAAAAGGCGACTTATCTATAAATAAATATAGGCCCAAAAATATTAATGCATGACTCTATTATTGCCTAAAAATAATGTTCATATAAATTTGTGCTATTATTATTGATTTGTGTGTTATTTAAGTGCAGAATGAACCCAGTTTATACAGAAAATAAATATAATAACTGTTTAATGTGAAAAAATGTGAACTAAAATATATCTTAATTTAAACACAATTTCAACAATGTGTATGACAACAATGGAGTAAAAATCTCAGACCAGAGAGTTGAGATAATTAAGCCAGGCCACACTGCCCGCTATGTGACCAGCACCACTGAACGGGGCCTCTGATGGCAAAGACCTGTGTCAGGGTTTCATCCTGACGCATAAACAAACAATATAACAGGACTCATCCTCCACTGGGGCTGATCCGGTGCCAGAGAAAATAATTACGTTGCCCGTGGATGGTGACAAGGGATCCACTTTGTTACTCTGAGCACCACGACACTGTGATGGCTGCATGTTGTAGCTCCACCACCGCCTGGAATCCCCTCCTCAGGAGGGGATTCCAGGCGGTGGTGGTGAGGGAAAGAATAAGGGGAACCTGGAGAGGACAGGTGTGAAAAAGCGGGTGTGAGAAAGCGTGTGTGGGAAGGTAAGTGTTAGAAGGACAAGTGTAAGCTATCTTTCTTTAACAAACTCTGTCTTTACACACATAACGAAAGTAATATAACAAAGGGAATTACTAACATCTTATTCGACGATCCTCATTTTACGAATATAATTCTTCACGTACTTGTATTGGTGTCCTAATTATCTCTTATATGCTATTGCTTTGTATGTATTCAAGGACGTTATATTTATCCGAAGTTTGCCTTCGATGTATGCTATTTTTTCAGGCTTAGGCAGTGATAAACGTTATTTCTATCCCTGCCGAGCTATTCAAGTGTACTGTTCATACCCAAACACATCAGCTCATTTTTAAAACCCTGCACTGACTATGTATGTGTATAAATGATTTACGAAACCGACTAGTTGATAAACGAGACATTTGTGCAACATTTGGGTACCTTTATTCTGGAAACGTTTCGCCACACAGTAGTTTCTTCAGTCCAGTGCAGGAAAAGATTGAAAATGAGGAATTTGAGGTAATCAGTCCCTCAGCCTGGAGTCGATGTGTTCAGTTCATCAATCTTGACAAAAGGGCAGTACATTCGTGGAGATGGAGGTTACCTGGAGGTTACCTGGAGGTTACCTGGAGGTTACCTGGAGGTTATTCCGGGGATCAACGCCCCCGCGGCCCGGTCCATGACCAGGCCTCCCGATGGATCAGGGCCTGATCAACTAGGCTGTTACTGCTGGCTGCATGCAGTCCAACGTACGAGCAACAGCCCGGCTGATCCGGCACTGACTTTAGGTATCTGTCCAGCTCTCTCTTGAAGGCAGTCAGGGGTTTATTGGCAATTCCCCTAATGCTTGATGGGAGGCTGTTGAACAGTCTTGGGCCCCGGACACTTATGGTGTTTTCCCTTTGTGTACCAGTGGCGCCCCTACTTTTCATTGGGGGCATTTTGCATCGCTTGCCCAGTCTTTTACTTTCGTAGGGAGTGATTTCTCTGTGCAGATTTGGGACCATTCCTTCCAAGATTTTCCAAGTGTAGATTATGATATATCTCTCCCTCCTGTGTTCCAACGAGTACAAGTCAAGTGCTTCCAAGCGTTCCCAGTAGTTAAGGAGCTTGACAGAACTTATACGTGCAGTAAAGGATCTCTGTACACTCTCTAGATCTGCGATTTCACCTGCTTTGAATGGAGATGTTAATGTACAGCAGTATTCCAGCCTAGAGAGAACAAGTGATTTGAAAAGGATCATCATTGGCTTGGCATCTCTCGTTTTGAACGTTCTCATTATCCATCCTATCATTTTCTTTGCACGTGCGATCGTGGCACTGTTGTGATCCTTGAAAGTGAGATCCTCAGACATTACTACTCCCAGGTCCCTTACATTATTTTTCCGCTCTATTGTATGGCCAGAGTCTGTAGTATACTCTGTTCTAGTTATTATCTCCTCCAGTTTT
This sequence comes from Cherax quadricarinatus, assembly GCF_038502225.1. Taxonomy (NCBI): domain Eukaryota; kingdom Metazoa; phylum Arthropoda; class Malacostraca; order Decapoda; family Parastacidae; genus Cherax; species Cherax quadricarinatus. The sequence continues at coordinate 31,395,279 of NC_091324.1, forward strand.
CCATAACGGAGTAGTTGGAATTTGTCCTCATTGAACATCATATTGTTTACCGTTGCCCACTGGAAAATTTTGTTTATATCTTCTTGGAGGTTAACCGCGTCCTCAGCAGATGACAGCCTCATGCAGATCCTAGTATCATCCGCAAAGGATGATACGGTGCTGTGATGTATGATATGAGGATAAGGAATAAGATGGGGCGAGTACTGTGCCTTGTGGAACAGAGCTCTTCACTATGGCAACCTCCGATTTAACTCTGTTGACCACTACTCTTTGTGTTCGATTTGTTAGGAAGTTGAAGATCCATCTCCCCACTTTCCCAGTTATTCCTTTAGCACGTATCTTATGGGCTATTACGCCATGATCGCATTTGTCAAATGCTTTTGCAAAGTCTGTGTATATTACATCTGCATTCTGATTTTCTTCCAGTGCATCCAAGGCCATATCATAGTGATCCAGTAGTTGTGAGAGGCAGGAGCGACCTGCCCTGAACCCATGTTGCCCTGGATTGTGCAGATTTTGGGAATCCAGGTGATTTGCAATCCTGCTTCTTAGCACTCTTTCAAAGATTTTTATGATGTGGGACGTCAGAGCTATTGGTCTATAGTTCTTAGCTAATGCTTTGCTGCCACCTTTATGGAGTGGGTCTATATCTGTTGTTTTAAGTGACTGTGGAATTTCACCCATGTTCAAGCTCCTCCTCCATAGTGTATTTAGGGCACGCGAGAGGGGTTTCTTGCAGTTCTTAATGAAAGCAGAGTTTCACGAGTCTGGGCCCAGGGCTGAGTACATGGGCATGTTGTCAATGGCTTTTTCGAAATCTATCGGAGTTAGGATAATGTCGGAAATCTGGCATACATTTATGGAGTTTTGAGGCTCATTCATGAAGAAATCATTTGGGTCGTCGATCCTCAGACCGATTAGTGGTTCACTAAACACAGAGTCGTACTGGGATTTCAATATTTCACTCATTTCCTTGCTGTCATCTGTGTAAGTCCCATCCTGTCTGAGTAAGGGCCCGATACTAGATGTGGTATTTGCCTTGTTTTTGGCATATGAAGAGAAATATTTTGAATTTCTTTCAATTTCACTAATAGCTTTAAGCTCCTACTGTCTCTCCTGGTTCCTGTAAGAGTCATTTAACTTAAGTTCGATAGTTTCCACTTCCCTGGTCAGCGCCTCCTTTCGTGTATCAGATATTCTAGCACTCCTGAGGAGCTCAGTGACTCTTCGTCGTCTTCTGTAGAGGGAGCGTCTTTCTCTCTCCAGTTTACTCCTGCTCTTCTTCTTTCTTAGGGGAATATGCCTAGAACATGCTTCGGCTGCCAGGAAGTTGATCCTTTCAAGGCACTGGTTTGGATCCATGTCATTTAAGACATCTTCCCAACATGTTTCGTTTAGGACATGGTTTACCTGGTCCCAGTTGATGTTCTTGTTGTTGAAGTTGTATTTTGTGAAGACACCTTCACAGATACATGCATTCTGCTGATCAGGACCCCTATGCATGTACGTCTGGATTTCGATTAGGTTGTGATCGGAATTAGTTGTTTTTGATATTCTTATGTCTCTTATCAGGTCTTCATTATTTGTGAAGATAAGGTCAAGTGTGTTTTCTAGTCTTGTTGGCTCCACTATCTGCTGGCTTAAGGTGTGTTTTTCGCTGAGACTTAGTAGCTCATGTGTTTGTGACCTTTCATCTGCGCTACCTCCGGGGATTGTTTCAGCTATAACATTATTTGCTACATTCTTCCATTTTGTATGCCTTAGGTTGAAATCACCAAGCAGTAAGATGTTTGGGGATGGAGCTGGAAGGTTTTCCAAACAGTAATAAATTTTCAGTAGCTGTTCCTTGAACTGTTGTGAGGTTGCATCTGGTGGCTTATATACAACCACAATGACTAGGTTTTGGTTCTTGATCTTTAATGATAGAACTTCATCTACCTCATTTGTGGTGTTCAGCAACTCCGTGCAGATGAGGGACTCTTTGACATACAGGCCAACCCCCCCCTTGTTGCCTGTTCTTTCTGTCGCATCTAAAAAGGTTGTAACCACTTATCCATATTTCACTGTCAAAGTGATCTTTTGTGTGAGTCTCTGTGAAGGCTGCAAACATTGCATTAGACTCCTCTAGAAGTCCACTGATAAAAGGTATTTTGTTGTTGGTGGATGGCTTAAGGCCCTGTATATTAGCAAATATGAACGAGGTTGTATTCTGTGTTTGTTGGGGGGATTTTGTTATTGGCATCAGTAGTTGTAGTTCTGGAGGGCCATGGGTGGCCACTGGCTGCGCCTCCAGTCCAACAAGGCTCCAAGGTGGTGGACTATTTTTGTTATTTCCTTCCATTTTCCTTTTCCGTTTCCTGCCACTAAAAAATCACCTGGAGTTGGGTTGTCATAGCTACTATTGGAGCTTATGTATTGATGACAGATGAGGTGGAGCAGTGGTAGCTGGAGTCACCAGTGTAGACAGCCTGTACTGTCTGCACAGACAGCCCATGCTGTCTGCCAGCTTAGTTCATATTTCGCGGCACTAAGGTGCTGCCCTCTGTAGCTAGGCCTCTCGGTGGGCACGGCAGCCTGCCTGCCCTTGCCTCGCTCTCACTCACACAGCGGCCTAGCAGGAAGACACAAGGCCTACTCCTAGCTCTCTCTCGTGGGATGGCCCTGCCCGGGCCATGGGCACAACACACAAGCCTGTGTACCCACCACGACTTAACAATAAACAAAGAAGCCTCCGAAGAAGATGTATCATTTACTACCCGCTACCAGAACACCAAATAAGTCCATTAAACACCAGTGAACATAGCCACTAGTGGACTGAAGAAGCCACTGTTCTTGACCTTCATGGCTAAATGGCGCCATTGACCTGGAGGAGGGGAGTTGTTTGTGGAGAGGCGGAAAGTCGTTAGGGAAAGGGTCAGGGGTTGGCTGCTGGTGGAGGGGTTTGGGGGTGAGTAGTTGTTACTGGTGGGAGGGTGATGGGGAGGGGGATGGTTGTCACTTGGTAATTACTAAGGGACTAACAGTCTTGTTACTGTGTGTAAAAACGTGGCTTGAACCTTGATATTTGAAACGCCCTGGACACTAGCCCAAAGACACTCGTTTGCCACATATTCGTAATTCTAATGAACAATGTCCATGGTAGTCCATGGACATTGTTCATTGAAAACCGTCTCCTTGATGTTGGGCTTACGTATTTGACATCACTTGTGGGTTTAGTGCTTAGTTTTGATCAGGGCCGGATTTAGACCTGGGGGGGCTCTAAACATGGAAATTAAATTGAATTACAAATAACAAATGAACGAAAATGAATGATAAACAGCAGTTTTTGAAAAAAAAAATGTTAGGTTTCGAAGACGACGTCTTATTTTATTGTTCTCAGTCTTATTGTCTTGAAGAACAACTGACTATAATTTTCCGTTTGTAATATATTCCATCTACAAAATATAATAATTACCGATGTGTATTTATATCTTTGGTGTCACGCTTTCGGTATCTATATGGTGGCAGTTGACCAAAAGTACACATCTTTTCTCTGACAGGAAACCACATGTCTGAGTCAGAATCACATGGTGGCGCTTCACTGTCCATGTCTACAAAAGTATCTGTAAAATGTGGTTGTGGTGATTCATCACCTTTACTATCTTGATTTGGTATGTTCTTTTTATTTTCTGCAGATGTACTTGGGAATGCGGGTGGGTCCTCAGAAGTTTTTAGTTTAATATGTTTATTATGCACCCCATGCCCATCCTGTGGGCGGTAGTCAAAAGATTACAGAGGTACATAATTGGTCCAGGGACTGGCCTCCAAAGTTTTGATAGCTGAGCAAGTTACAGAGGTAATGAACTCACAATTTACAAAGGTAATGAACTCACAATTTACAAAGGTAATGAACTCACAATTTACAAAGGTAATGAACTCCAGGTAGGTCTGGTCACAATCATGACAAGTTACAAAGGTATTTACAGATTACAGGAAACATCATCTGGTAGTATTACTGGTTCTTCATTAGTAGCTATGATTTTTCCACTACGGAAGCAGAGAAAAATTGTCTTTGCCAAGACTGCAACATTTCTTTCGCTTGATTCTTCGGAAATCTTTCTTTTCTGAGCTCCTGACAAGTGAATTTTCCGTGACATACTGGGCCTTCTGAAAAAACAAATATTCAGATTTTTTGACATTAATGATAATGTAGTTAATGACACACACACACACACAAACACAGGATAGGTGGCCTAAGACTGCAAACCTCACTCAAGGAGAAAGATCTTGAGGTGAGTATAATTCCGAGCACGTCTCCGGAAGCACACATGAACCAAATAACTGCTGCAGCATATGGGCGCCTGACAGACCTGAGAATAGGGTTCCGATGTTCCGATACCTCGGTAAGGAATCGTTCAAGACACTGTACACCGTGTACGCCAGGCCCATATTGGAGTATGCAGCATTAGTTTGGAACCCACATCTGGTCAAGCACGTCAAGCAATTAGAGAAAGTGCAAAACTTTGCAACAAGGTTAGTTCCAGAGCTAAGGGATATGTCCTACGAAGAAAGGTTAAGTGAAATTGGCCTGACTACACTGGAGGACAGGAGGGTTAGGGGTGACATGATAACGACATGCAAAATACTGCGACGAATAGATAAGATGGACAGAGACAGGATGTTCCAGAGATGGGACACAGAAACAAGGGGTCACAATTGGAAGTTGAAGACTCAGATGAGTCAAAGGGATGTTAGGAAGTGTTTCTTCAGTCAAAGAGTTGTCAGGAAGTGGAATAGGCTGGCAAGTGATGTAGTGGAGGCAGGAACCATACATAGTTTTAAGATGAGGTATGATAAAACTCATAGAGCAGGGAGAGAGAGGACCTCACAGCAGTCAGTGAAGAGCAGGGTCAGGAGCTGAGTCTCGACTCCTGCAACCACAAATAGGTGAGTTCAAATAGATGAGTACACACACACACACACACACACACACACACACACACACACACACATATATATATATATATATATATATATATATATATATATATATATATATATATATATATATATATATATATATATATATATATGCAATAAGATCACAGTAAACAGGTGATTTCAGAATATGCAAAACAACCACTCTGAAAGAATAGAGAAATTCAAAGCGCTTTCGTGACTACTCACATTATCAAGGAACTATCCTTGATAATGTGAGTAGTCACGAAACGCTTGGAATTTCTCTATTCTTTCAGAGTGGATGTTTTGCATATATATATATATATATATATATATATATATATATATATATATATATATATATATATATATATATATATATATATATATATATATATATATATATATATATATATATATATATATATATATATTGTGTGTGTGTGTGTGTATGTGTGTTTGTGGATGTGTATGCATGTGTAAGATGTAATTGCAAAATGATGATATATCGCAAACCTTTGTGAGAAGCACACAGATCTAAAACACGGACACCACTGCCCTACACCATTACCTAGCACTAAAAGCAGTCAACAAACACACACAGACACATATATAGCCCCAGGTCACCAACTGATTGTTGGTCATTGACCTCTACACTGACGTTAACCAGAAATAGCCCTGCTGAGGTCGACATAGCCAATCAAATCCATACACACATTAGCTACCTCGCACACACAGACACATGCACACACATGCGCGTGTGCACCCTGGTCACCTCTGACCTCATGGTCTGGTCATTTTCCTCTAAACTGAAGCTAACCAGAAATAGTTAAGTTATTCAAAGGAAGAGCGGTTGGAGGGCACCCTTTCCATTTTCTGATGCCCCCACACACTTTATTTGTTAATTCCTTTTATTAATTAAACTAGTTTTTTTATTATTACATTTTGTTATAATGGAAATCCTTCGTTTGGGGGCCCTTCTGGCAGGGGGGCCTGGGGCATTGTTCCCCTTTCATCCCTTATAAATCCGGCCCTGGTACTAGTGGTACAATAGTAGTGGAGTTCAGCGCCTTTGGTCGCGACAGTGGTGGCCTTGAGAGAGGTTCCATGAAGGTGTTGGTGAGGGTCTCTTGATCCAAGGAATGTGATCTATGTCACCTGAGAGTGAAGTTATCCTCCCAGGTGGTCCATGGCCCTCACGGGTTGAACACTGCACCATAAGTAATACTGATAGTGAGGGTGTAGTAATGCCATCTAGTGATGGTAGTGGTGGTGTAGTAGTGCCATCTAGTGGTGATAGTAAAAGTTAGTCAGTTATCAGTGATGGTGTTATAGTGAAGGTCATGACAGTGACCAACCTCAAGGGCACTAAAGGTTAGATGAAATTCAGTGGCCGTACAGGAGAGACGTGTTGCTCCTCCTGCCGTCCCGCCGGCTTTACGGCTTCCTCATTCTTTTAATGCACCTAAATAACGTAAGTATTGTCTAGTGACGTATTTGTCAGTACAACAGCAGAGTTGAGCTGCAGCTCCTGGTCCCCACCAGTTTGGTCACCAAATTATTTGCAATTTAATAGTCTTAATTTAATTTTCATTGGTGTCTAATGTCTTAGAGGGGGGGCGTGATTGACCTTAGTGGAGGAGTTTTGATGCGAGGACCTGGAGCCACTCCCCTTTCTCTGATCAAACAGTAACTCTCACACTAGGCGTTACATAACCCATAATGGTGTATCCAGTTCTGGGCTATTTTTTTCCATTATTGAAAAATAACTTAGTGAAGGTCTCTTAATCCAAGGAACTTGGGCCTTGTGATCCAGATATAGACTTCCATGTAAACGAATTGTTAGTCATCAGGTTTATGTGAAAGAAATATTTATTAAAGAAAAAGATAACTTTACTATGTTAAATATTAATGGGTATATGTCAGGCAGTAATGTTACTTAGTAGTTTATATTACTTGGTAATGTTTGCCTATAAATGTGTGTAATGTTCACGGTTATAATGTGAATGTTTTATTTCAGGTGTGGTAACTGAGGAGTGCTGTGCCTGGCTGTTTCTGCTGCAACATTGATCAACACCGCAACCTTGATCAGTCTGAGGGGTGGAGACAACCACACTAGTAAATGGTGTTATATGGAGATGTAGCAGTTGGAGACGTCGTTAGAGGTGGGCAGGGCCCACTTGTAAGGTATTTCCAGGTTATAAGTCCACTAAAGTTTGATTATTTAAGCAGATATTAATTGTATTAGGTGGGAAGGTGGTGAGGAGAGTATAGGAAAGATGGTAAGCAATTGATATCAGAAATAGCTTAGTGGGAAATATTAACATGTCTCCCGACCAGAGATAAAATCTCTGGCCAGGAAATAATGAGGAATGTATTCTAAAGGTTACCTTGAATGGGGCGGAAATAAAAATTGAAGAAATGGGTTGTAACGCTTAGAATTGAAGACTGTTTAGATTTTAGGAAGTTTTAGTTAGTGTAATATTTTTATTGTGCAGTCTATACCCATCCTGCAAGATTGTAGGAAGTAAAGATGAAATGTGTGATCTATCAAGGCTCAGTTGGTAGTGGCGTCAACTGAAGAACCGGGGTTCGATCCCGGGCACAAGTGGTCATGTTCCCTTATATCCATTGACACTTCACATAAAGGAGGAACACTGCAGCAGGCCTACTGGCCCTGAGCAGGCCTACTGGTAGGGGTCGCATCCTGGGGAAGTATAAATACCCTAATAAAAATGTTATAGATGTCATCCTGACTTGATTGGGTAATTGTGTTAATCTACCGGGTTAATAATTATACTGAGATAATTTAGTGTGGTGAGGGTAATGATAGAGGTCTTGATGCCGGGTGTAAGGAAAGCCTATTAAATCAGGCATATCCATTATTAAGACATAAAGGAGCACTGAGGCAGGCCTATTGGCCCATGTTAGGCAGGTCCAACTCTCAACGACTCATTTGTCTAACCTATTTTTAAAACTACACAGCCAGAGTTTTAGCTTCCCATGACGGGATAAATTTTCCTTATGCAGAATATATTAAAGCCTGAAAAATCAATAACTCAGAAATGTGGAATTAACCACATCTTCCTATTTTCAGTAGGGTTGTAGAAGGCCTGGCCAAGTAATTTTATGCTTTAAAGTCCCAAAAATATTTTCAGCAGTATAGCCCTGTGGGTTTAGCTCTTACGACTCCAGAGACTATTAGAGCGTCTTGGTGGGGGGAGCATTTGTTTTGAAATTGGGTTATAGAGTATATATTTAGAGACTTCGTAGACTGATGTTGCTAGACTCCCTTGATCTTACCTTTACCTCCATTCATCCTCCCTTGCCCCACCACTGCTCTGTAAATGGAGTACGCTGCATAGTTGTAGGTCCACAATTATTTAGTTTCTACTATCAAAATAACTTGTAGAATTAGGTGGTGGTAAGTAGGATAGGGAAAGTATAGAACTGGAGAATCTGCTATATGCATTATGAATGCATATAGCAGGGGAGAGTAATCTCCCCCGAAGGCATAGATTACGTAGAACTGTGGGCCTTGGAACCCACCAACGACCTTCAGAAACTGTGTGGAGTCTGTTATTGCACGTGGTTTCCGTGGGGATGCTGGTGGGTTTCGGGCTTTGGGTAGTGGTTGTGGTGGGTGTTCTACGTTTTTTATGCCTTTGGCCAAATTGTGCAAAGTTAAATATTGATTCATTGAGTTCACACAGTCATCATTTTGGAAAATGTAAGCGACGTTCAGGTTCCTATGAATATAAAAGTATTACCGTTCAGAACTGCAGTTGGTTTGATAATTTGTAAGTAGTGAAGTCTAATGCTTCTGGCAACAGACGGTAATGATGAAAATAATCAAAACCTCTGTGATCTTAAGTGTTAGTGAATCCTTTCTGCCGACTAACATCTGACACTGAGTGTAGTTAGGGGGGTGATTTAGATTGATATTAGTGAGAATAGGATTATTAACCCTGCTGGGTTAGAAACCCAGAAAAATAGAGGTAGAGAATGTGAGGGCTTGAATGTAGTGGTTGTCAGGTTGTACCTGGTTACCTGGAGGTTATTCCGGGGATCAACGCCCTCGCGGCCCGGTCCATGACCAGGCCTCCCGATGGATGAAGGCCTGATCAACTAGGCTATTACTGCTGGCCGCACGCAGTCCAACGTAAGAGCCACAGCCCGGCTGATCCGGCACTGACTTTAGGTATCTGTCCATCTCTCTTGAAGGCAGCCAGGAGTTTATTGGTAATTCCCCTAATGCTTGATGGGAGGCTGTTGAACAGTCTTGGGCCCCGTGTACCTAGGATTCCAGCCATAACTTTCAGGTAGGTAGGTTATGAATTCAGGCTAGCATAGTAGTGTTAGGAATCTGGTATACGGCAGGCCTCCAACTGGTTAGAAACCTCAGTGTTGGTTATTAGTCTAGTGTGCTATGAGGGACGTGGAAGGGGAAATACAATTCTGTCTTATGAAGGTAGTTAATTAATGATCCTGTGTCTTTGTACTAAAGGTATATTGATGCAGTTGCAAGTACCCTTCCCTTCCTTAGCTTGGGGAATGTTAGGGGTTACACACAGATCAAACCTGATAGCACTATGGATAATTTATCTAGACAAAAGTTTCCTATATTTGGGTAAATGTGCACATACGTAAAATTTTGGAGGGGGGGGGGGGAGTGGTAAACTCATCTACCTGTCCCCCCTAAAGTCAGATTTGATTCAGAGGAGAGTAGTGCAGGTTGACTTTATAATTTTTTTTTTCCTTGTCCCTTAAATATAGGCGTCTAACATTACAATCTGGCTAATCCTACTTCTAATTATGACAGTTTACCCTCCAACTTGTTTGTCAGGAGGATTCTGCGGCAAACTAAGTGTTGTACTGTCCAGTGTCGCAACAGTTTAGCTTCATGACCTTGTGATTGTATTGTCAGGAAATTAAAAAATGTATCGTACCTCAGACTATTAATAATGGCAGTATTGAGGCTATCCGCCTCATTACTACTATTGTTAGTAGGGTTGGGGTAGGTAATTTTTTTTTTTTTTCACCCCCGAGCTTAAAGCTCCCGAATTGTGTAAATGTTGTCCTCCTGCTGACAAATACAGCAGTTGAGGCGCCTCTCGGTTTTGTTTCTTGTGTGTCCTTGGACATTGTTGTGATATTTTACCACTGAACCTTTCATTGCTTAATTTTAAGCCTGCCCATAATGCTCTGCATACAAGGAGCTTTTGGCATGTACACCCGACTACAATAATTCCTTGTACAATTATGTATCATGTCCAAATAAAGAAAGAAAATGAATATAAAGAATGTATTTATTACATTTTAATTAATGATCTTAAGTGTATCGAATCTTGTAGGCTGAAGATATTCCCCATGTTGTAGGCAGCTGCTGGGTGGTGGTGTCCATTGGGCAGCTGCAGGTCTTAAGAGATATCCTCACCAGCAGCGACACCCCAAAACAATGTCTGCAAAGATTATTCATGAACTGCAGTAAGCTTCAACATTTTGTAGAAAGAAAAATTACTAAAATATTTTCAGAGCTGTTCTATCAAAAATTACCATGAAATTGGAGTAATCCAAATTTTTTAAATTACCACAGGGTGATGGAACTGGAGGACTTGGAGGTGTTGGCAGTGTGGCGGATGGCAGAGGAATGACTAGTGGCGCCACTATTCTTGACCTTCATGGGTAAGTGGCGCCATTGACCTGAAGGAGGGGGGGGGGGGGTGATGTCAGTGGTTGTTTGTGGAGAGGGAGAAAGTCGTTTGGGGAAGGGTCGGGGGTTGTCTGCTGGTGGAGGGGTGTTTGGCGGTGAGTAGTTGTTACTGGTGGGATGGTTATGGGGAGGGGGTAGGGGGGATTACTGTCACTTGGTAATTACTAAGGGACTAACACGGTCGTGTTACTGTGTGTAAACGTGGCTTGAACCTTGATATTTGAAACGCCCTGGACACTAGCCCAAAGACACTCGTTTGCCACATATTGGTAATTCTAATGAACAATGTCCATGGACTAGTGTTGAAAACAGTCTCCTTGATGTTGGGCTTACGTATTTGACATCTCTTGTGGGTTTAGTGCTTAGTTTTGGTCAGGGCCGGATTTAGACCTGGGGGGGGGGGGCTAAACATGGAAATTAGATTGAATTACAAATACAAAATGAACGAAAATGAATGATAAACAGCAGTTTTCGAAAAAAAATGTTAGGTTTCGAAGACTACGTCTTATTTTATTTTTCACAATCTTATTGACTTTAAGAACAACTGACTATAATTTTCAGTTTGTAATATATTCCATCAACAAAATATAATTACCGATGTGTATTTATATCTTTGGTGTCACGCTTTCGGTATCTATATGGTGGCAGTTGACCAAAAGTACACATCTTTTCTCTGACAGGAAACCACATGTCTGAGTCAGAATCACATGGTGGCGCTTCACTGTCCATGTCTACAAAAGTATCTGTAAAATGTGGTTGTGGTGATTCATCACCTTTACTATCTTGATTTGGTATGTTCTTTTTATTTTCTGCAGATGTACTTGGGAATGCGGGTGGGTCCTCAGAAGAAACATCATCTGGTAGTGGTGCTGGTTCATCATTAGTAGCTTCTATGATTTTTCCACTAAGGAAGCAGAGAAAAATTGTCTTTGCCAAGACCGCAGCATTTCTTTCGCTTGATTATTTGGAAATCTTTCTTTTCTGAGCGCCTGACAAGTGAATTTTCCGTGGCATACTGGGCCTTCTGAAAAAAAAAAACCAAATATTCAGATTTTTTGACATTTAATGATAATGTAGTTAATGACGCACGCACGCGCGCGTGCACCCTGATCACCTCTGACCTCATGGTCTGGCTATTTACCTTTAAACTGGTGCTAACCAGAAATAGTTAAGTTATTCGAAGGGAGAGGGGGTGGGGGGCACCCTTTCTTTCTATTTTCTGATGCCGACTACACACTTTTTGTTAATTCCTTTTATTAAACTAATTTTATTACATTTTGTTATAAAGGAAGTTTTGTCTGGGGGGCCCCCTATGGCAGGGGAGCCCCGGGCATTTGCCCCCCTTATAAATCCGGCCCTGCCGAGCTCAGGCAGTTGTTGCTTGGGTCTACTGAATCGCCAGTCAGGTACACTGGGCAAATGGGACCAGCGGCTTAAGCCATTTTAAATTCGCCGTGGAGCCGTAGTGTGTCTGCTGCAAAGGTACTTGTTCAATGAGTGGATCCGATATGAATATTTCTGAGGTGTCCATGAAGATGGAAGAGTGGCCTTCTCTGATGATATATCAAATAATTTCTCCAACAGTCGTTGCGTAGGCAATGGTTTTTCTTTCTCGTTGTCTCGGCCATGGTTGTCAGTCAAGTGCCATCGTTGAAGAGATCGCGGCCCTGACAGAGAGCTGAGGAGAGACATCTTAAAATACTGGGTCTCCATCTTAGAACACTGGTCCATCATCTAAGAAACATAGACCAGCATCGTAGAACAACGGACCACCATCTTCAAATACACTGGACCAGAAGTTTTCTCTCATAAGACTCCTTGATCTTGGCACTAACCAAGATGAGAATAATTAGATGCAGAGAGCTGTCGTTGAGCTTTACAAAGACAGAGATGACTTTTATAATGAATGAAAATTCATGTAATTTTTGTGTTTCTTCATCCAAGAGGAAGGTTCGAGTTCTTGCACTGAATGAGGCAACACACCTTGCATTGATTTGGTTGCAGATAATCCAAGGATAGGAGGAATAGGGCAACAGGACTTTTCCTCTTCCTCGGACAGAACCTGATTGTCTCACATCACAAAGGCGTTGTATGATCCCTAATGATTTAGAGCTTCCCCTAAATACAATAATAATAATACTGAAGGTGAAGCTTTGATTGTTTTGTCTTATTTTACGAATTAATAAGAGGGTAATCGGTGGTTGAGGAGGATGGACAAGTGGGCGGGGTGAGGATGTTAGTGCCCATCTTGGCCGCCCGGCCAGCGGGCGTGTTGACTCTGGCCAGGGGTCGCACCTAATTTGTCCGAGGCATCCCTGCCATATAACCTGCCAGGTGAACGATCTAGTGACCAATCACAACCTTTAAATAGCCACTTTGTAAAACCGGTTCACTTCCTCTCATGAGTCTCCATCGATGGAGAATCGATGATTCTCGCCCGGTGTTGCGAAGCCCATGCCCTGGGCAGCGTTTAGGGAGGGGGTATATTAGTGTGTGTGTTGATAACCAGACCTTGAGCACTTATCATGGGAGTGGCGGAAGGGAGGGTGGGTGCTAGCTAGCCAGACCTCCTCACACGCTGCTGGGGAGAACACCTCTTTCCCGACGCTCGCTGCCTACCATAAGGTCAGTTTTTTTTTTTTTTAATTTCTATTACCCGACTCCTGTGTTTCTGCTTCCTAAGTGGGACAGCGTTATTCCAAAACTGGAATGTGACGTTATATATTACTGTCTGGTAACATTCAACAACGGCGAGTTTCAGGAAGTGTTACGAATAAATGTGTAAAAAAAAAAGATGTGATGTGTGTACATCGTTTGGGTGAATTGAAAAATCTTTTTTTTTTCTTTACATTAGCCTATGTTAAATGTGAGAGTGATGCAGAAACAAAATTTCACTGCATTTATTATTTCTTAGCAAACAGCAGGAATTCATTTATAAAGACGTACCACAGTCAGGATGTCTAGATATGATACCAGATAAAGAAACTCCATCATCATCCCAATTAGCATCCAGTGTGGTTCCACTCCACACTCCAAGTTAACTCCACCATCACTCCAGTAACATCCATTGTGCCTCCACTAGCAAGCTGACTCATCATCACTAGTAAACATCCAGTGGTTCCACTCCACACCAGCAAGTTTTCTCGCCTATATTCTCCTAGGGTCTAATAAGGCTGTTTGTTAACATTAAGCATGCCTGTGTTTCTTCAGTATGGAGATAAGAGATAACACGTTGTTCAAATAAATATTTGAACAGCACATGAATGCTTTAGGCCCTTGAGCCCTTGTGGTTTAGCGCTTCTTTTTTTATAATAATTTAGGCCCGTGTTGAGCTGTTGAGCGTTTAGTTGCTTGATCATTGCAGTGTTGATCCAATTCTCTACAACTCTTGATTTTGTTATATCTATTGTCATAAAAAAAATCCCTAAAATTGGCTCTTTTGCATTTCTTTAAAGTACTACGAATTTCACTTTATTTAAATTAGTAAATAAGTAAAAATGTTATTTATCACTGAAGACCTTGGAGAGTAGTCGAAAATATTACGCCTCGAATTTCCTAGTAGTCTTACGCTAAGATTTCAAATGAGACATTTTGTTTCTTATAACTGTCATATATTTTTTCCTCTTAGATTGTATAGTGTATATATAGAAGTATTTTAATCTCAATTTTAGGGATTAATATATTGGCCGGTGGTAAGCAGGTTGCTGTGCCTCAATGACCCTGTGTAAACGATAGGCTTTTAACCCCAATAAATGAACCAACCATATATTCTACGTTACAAAAAAATCATAAGTGGGTTGCACTAAATACATTAATCGCCTCAATACTGGAATGAAGACGAATATGATATTCAGTTACCGAAAAAGAAAATACTAATTGGGTTAATATCTTTGTGACGCACAAGCCTAATAAATCAATACTATAATTCTGAATGGAAAAAAGGACAGACCAAATATTTTACATATGGACAGTGTACATCGTCAGGACATTACTTTTAGCGGGTCGAAGAATAACCGTGCCTGTAAAGCCTCTCACCATGCATTAGAATGATTAAAGCACATCGAATTATAATGTGAATCTGGTATAAATGTCTTGGCTTAATTGACTAGTGTTTCAAAATCTTGGAGATGAATTCTCCAGGAAGTCGGGACTATGCCAAGAGTGCATAACTGCGTGGTAATCATGAGTCAAAGACGAACTTCAGATTGAAGGTTCGATTAACCTGTATAGAAGAGCTGTATAAATCTTATAACCACGTACTATTTATATGTACCTGGAGGATGGTTGGACAACACTGCCATATATCTATAATTGGACTTTCAGACTCATGTTGAACAGACCAAAATATAACAAGTGACATCAGCTCCCGGAACAAGCCGTTGATGTAATAATGCTGGAGTTATGTCAGGTCGCCTTGTGCTTCTGCCAAAAACGTGGTTCCAATGCCTCACCAAACTGTTAGTTTGGTACACAAGGAAAAATAAGTCCACTTCTTGGCTCTCTCTCGCTTCCGCTCTGACGCAGAACTCACTCAGAGCTGTCAAGAAGTTTTTACCTTGCTTATTAACATTAAAGTCTAATTTAACAGCCCGAAGCAGATTAGATCACAGTATTAATTGCTTTTATAGGTTTATAGTCAGTGGGCTGATCAAGGGTCGTTGATTAATGGAGTATTAAAGCCTATCGATTTCACGAGGGATCATTAGGCTTCCATCAGAAAAATACTGCGAGTTTACTTTAACCACTAAAATGGGAATTAAAGGTAAACTCGGCATATTATACGCCGAGAGAAATATACTGTGATATATATACTGAAGGTTGCTTTTCACCTGTGCATCACCAATCGAGAGTTTTTTGAAGCTTCCTCAGTTACCGCTCTGTTTTACTCGTGATATTTTGATTTCCTGTTTTCAGTTTCCACTTTCTGCTTTACCCATATCTTTTTTTAACAATCTAGTGGATGAATCAGGTAAATTCATGATTATTAGACCAATCATTATTGAATGAAATCAGCAACTGAAATAATACGGGAACTGAGATTAAAATATTAAAAAAGTAAAATATGACTTAGTTGCATTTTACGATTCTGAGTGATGAATCTGAGAGGTGAATTATGAGGGAGTGATGGTGAGTAAGGGTATGGGAGGCATCACGGGGAAAGGAAAAAGGTGGTGGATTCAGGGAATGGTAGGTATGTTTACACTGCCTCAGGCCAAGGTCATTAATGCAGGAAGTGGGGTAGACGCTGGCAAAAAATGGAATATCATCAAATTATAGTCCCAAGTAAAGTACCCAAAATAAGCTGTAAATATTTAGTTATAATATTTGTTTATATCTTTTACATAACCCATTGTTTTGTTAACAGCAGATGTTGAAGTAGCCAGGTATTACTGTCTCGCCTGTCCAGTTTTGGTCTCCATATTATACAAACAATGAAGATATACCGGAGAGGGTACAGAGAAGAGCTACCGAGCTCGTACCATCACTCAAACCGTATGAAGAAAAACTCGGAGCACTCAACCTTTTCACTCTTTGGGAACAGGGTGTGTTTGTGGCGCAATTAACAGACGAAGGATCGAGCCTCCAATATTCCTCTCGTCGGATAATCCACACGGGTTCTGAGTTTCACACAGATATAAAGAAATATCTTTAGAAACTGTGACTACGAACTCTTATTGAAACTTTTAAGATATTAAATGACGCTAACACTAACATGAAGAACCATTCGAGATGCTGAATGAGCACTTAACTAGAAACATTGGAATGAAACTGCCAAGGCAGAAGATGCAACGCGAACGTATGCAAACCGTTTTTTTCTTTTTGGCAACAGAATTATAACAATTGATAAACTACCTGGTAATGTTGTCATCGCGAAGATAATACAGTCATTCAAGGACCAGACTGACAAGCCCTTCCCAAGGA
The DNA here is from genome assembly GCF_038502225.1 of Cherax quadricarinatus. NCBI lineage: Eukaryota > Metazoa > Arthropoda > Malacostraca > Decapoda > Parastacidae > Cherax > Cherax quadricarinatus. The sequence continues at coordinate 31,411,852 of NC_091324.1, forward strand.
TAGGATTTAACTAGATACCTTACTGGGGCAATCTAAAGTCAACAGACTCATGTTTCAGCAACTACATAAGGACTATCGCTTGATAAGGAAACCAAGTCAATAATAGAAGTATTAGTAGACGTTGGTGGTTGTTAGTCATAACAAATAATACTGGTACACACTGCTCTGCGAGTGGCAGCGGAGTAACACATCTTACTAAGGTCTGTCAGGAACGTTTTCATGGCGAATAATTGACAGTTTCTGTCCTGTCCACTCTTACACTGTTCTCTCTTTGGTAATTGTTTACATGTATGTATTATTACTGTTATTATAATTGCAGATATTAAAATCACAGTAATTTACTAACCAGTGTTCTTCCCATCGTCTGAAGGATCGCCATGCTGGAGGAAGCAGCGCTGGTGCTGCTGGTGCTAGTAGTGACCATCCGGGTGGTGTATAGATGGCGATCTGGTCGATGCAGCTCCTCAGCCACCCTCGACGGCAAGACAGTCATCATCACCGGAGCTTCTGCAGGTTAGTGCTTATAGTGAACTATGGTAATACTGACGAGTTTTAAGACTAACATGAGTTGCAATATCCTCTTGAAGAGCAGGGTTTCAAAACATTTTCTCCTACCTTTGTCACCTTTTATGTCTAATTTTGCATCAAACCATCTCACCTATGTATACAAAATCGCGTTCTCCACATGGGATAGTGTAAACATTCTATAACTGTGTTCTTGATGGGGGTAAAGACTGTGAGGCTCGTGTCAGCTGTCTGGAATAGATGGGTGATAAAAGTTGGTCCGTCCAGTATGTAGTATCAATTGATAATCAGTGGTGGTGTTCTCTCTGGGATTCATGAAAATGCTAAGAGTTTTATTCATGGAGGAAAGGATGACGTGTTTGGGAAATTTCCTGGCAGAAAAAGCTCATTCAATACGCTTGTGCCTGACTTGACTTTGCTTGATCTCTCTTGTATCGGACACCGCCTCTCTTAAACCAGTACAAGTTTTTGCTTATTATCTGTATCTGATAAAACCCCCTTTAGGTGAAATGTCATAACCATAAAAGGTCTTACCTACCTACCTTAACTGCTAGCATCCAGCTGACTGAATTCCTAGCCTCTTTGGTTACATGAATTTGAAAGTATAGTTATGTACGTGTTCGCCCGAGAGCTGCCTTTAAAAAGGTCAAACGTCCCGTGTGGTGTGTGCGCGTGTGTTGGTTTTCTAACTCATACTGCTGAAATCATTATAAAACTAAAAGAGGGCAACCTTCCCTGTTACAATAATAATAATAATAAATACATGTTCTGGAAGGAATCGGTAAAGAGACGGCCATGGACCTGGCTGGCCGAGGAGCAAGAGTCATCATGGCCTGCAGGAACATGGAGAAGGCTAACAAAGTGGCAAGTGAGTACTTCAGTTTTATATACCGCCTCTACAGAGGCAGAAAAACACATCATTCATTACGATTTCAAAATAATATACAAAATCAGCAGTTATATTTTTCGAGTGAATCATGCCATTCCTTGCAAGGATAGCACAATGCACTATATAAGACTGTCTAATTTTACTGGTTGATGCCCCACCAGCTGAGATCCGTGTGGCGACCAACTACCGTGGGGAGGTGGAAGTACGACGCCTGGATACCTCAGACCTCGCCTCAGTCAGAGCCTTCGCCAAGAAGATCCTTGAGAACGAGAAGTCTCTCCATATCTTAGTGAGTTACTTGTAAGGTCTTTTGTCCTGGCGAGTCTATACAAGAGTCGTTTCTTCTTTCTGAGTCCTTAGGATTGTTTTGCGATGTCTTGTTTTTGGGTAGTTATTAGGAGAGCACTTCTTGGCCAGTCATTCATGGAAATTCCTTGTTTTGGTGAGCCATGAATGATAAACTTCTTTTCTGCTGAGTCCAACGTAGAGCCTCTGTTTTGGCGACTTATTCACGGAGAGTCTTTATTGGTGAGCCATTTGGGGAGATTTTTTTTGTCTTTGTTAGTCATTCATGAAATTGTGTTGGTAAGTCGTTAGTGAACCCTTTAGTTATGATAAGTCACTCATGAAGTTGCTCGCATTAGTAATTCAGTATGTATAATCCAGGTTGAGGAGTCAGCTGTGAGGTTTCCATCTCTCAACTACTAGGGAGAAATTCTGCTTCAGCGAAACACGAGATCAGCATCTGGAGTCATCCGTGACAAACATCATCGATTTTATGAGCCAGTCGTAAGATCTTGGTGAATTGTTCGTGATATCTTTTTTTGGCATTTTTTTACGAGATCTTCAATGTGTTACAATCAATATCCTTAATCAGTTATTTGTTGGGTTGTTAGTCCCTCCGTAATGAAGCACAGTTCTGATGTAGTATGATCTTTCTTGGCGAGTCACTTATAAGGTAATTAGTGAGTTGTAAGGTCCTTCTGTACAGTGATAGTAAAATGAACCATAGACGGCAGCAGAACAGAGCCAGGACTGGGGTGTGAGCAGAGGGACCGGACAGTGGTCTTTGCGACCCAGGCAACAAGAATGAGAGGTAAACTAGGTCGACGGCTTGTGACGTGCCTGTATCTGCCGACAGAGGTCGCAGGTGTGACACATGAGTGGGCTGTTTGAATGACTGTACAGGGAGCCCTTCACTTCTCCGTGAGTCACTGGCGAGGTTCTTCTTGGGGAATCATTTGTGAGGTCTTGGTGTGTTATCTAGGAGGGCCTTTAGCGAGTTAGTATTGTCACAGGCAAATGGATGGGAGATATCATCACATAACTGCGATATCATCACGCTCTCCAGAGTCTTGTACCAGGAACCCTTCGAAAGCTGGTTATCATTTAGCCAGGTAATGGGTGATTGCAGAACCATTCTATATATTCCTTTAAGATTAAAATGGAAATGCAGTAATATAATTCGTGCATTGACCTTCAGACACATGGTCTAGCCGCGCTCCAGCCCGGCAGAACAAAATGGGTCACCTGATGATGAAGACCTGTGTCAGGACTTTTGCCTGACGAATAAACCAACAGAAATAAATTTAAAGAAACGGGGGGGGACACACACACACACACACACACACACACACACACACACACACACACACACACACACACACACACACACACACACACACACACACACACACACACACACACACCACACACCACACACCACACACACACACCACACACACACCACACACACACACACCACACACACACACACCACACACACACACACTACACACACACACTACACACACACACACACTACACACACACACACACACTACACACACACACACACACTACACACACACACACAACACACACACACACACACACACTGCACACACACACACACACACTACACACACACACACTACACACACACACACTACACACACACTACACACACACACTACACACACACACACAATACACACACACACACAATACACACACACACACAATACACACACACACACAATACACACACAATACACACACAATACACACACACACACACACAATACACACACACAATACACACAATACACACACACACACAATACACACAATATACACACACACACAATACACACACACACAATACACACACACAATACACACACACACACAATACACACACACACAATACACACACACACAATACACACACACACACACACACACACACTATTTATTTATAAATTTTAGCATACATACAGAGGTACAAAAAAATACAGGTAAGAGCAGCATGCCAAAGCCACTTATATGCATAGCATTACGGGCTGGCTTAAAATTAACTTAAGATTAACTAAGCAATGATGAAATCAGTGATAAGACATTATTGTAAACAGATAACTATAAAATACAAATGAGTATTGCAAAGACAGGTCATATGGTTGCTTGCATTGCTGTTCATTCAGTAGAATGGAGTATTCTGTTAGGTAGTGTATTTAAAAAAAATAACAAAGTTAGGTTTAACATTTGTGTGATATAATTGTGAGTAACATTTAGGATATACAATTTATATGGTTCAGTTATTCAGTATTTATTTGGTTTTGAGTAAGTGAACTTTGAGAAGAGACTTGAATTTATAAACAGGTAGTGTTTCTTTTATATTTACAGGTAATGAATTCCAGATTTTAGGGCCTTTTATGTGCATTGAGTTTTTGCATAGCGTGAGTTGGACACGAGGAACATCAAAGAGTGACCTGTGCCTTGTATTATGGTCATGTGTTCTGTTGAGGTTGGCAAGGAGATGTTTGAGGGGAGGGTTAATATCAGAGTTAAGTGTTCTATGTATGTAATAAGTGCAATAATAAGTATGGATGTTTTGTATGGTGAGTAGGTTGAGTGTTTTGAATATTGGTGGAGTGTGCTGCCTGTAGTGAGAATTTGTTATTCTAACTGCAGCCTTTTGTTGGGTAATTAGTGGTCTGAGATGGTTAGTTGTTGTTGAGCCCCATGCACAAATTCCATAGGTAAGATAGGGGTAAATAAGAGAGTGATAAAGGGCCAGGAGGGCTGACTGTGGAACATAGTACCGTATCTTCGATAGTATGCCTACAGTCTTGGAAATTTTCTTAGAAATTTGTTGTATATGTGTATGAAATTTGAGTATTATCGAGGTGGATTCCTAAGAATTTTCCCTCTGTTAGCTTTGTGATAGGTGATCCGTTTATCGTTATGTTAAGAGGTACATCTGTAGCTCTGCTACCAAACTGAATGAAGTAGGTTTTGTCAATGTTTAGTGTAAGTTTGTTAGTCCTCATCCAGGTAGATATTTTCTGTAATTCGTTGTTTACAGTATTGGCTAGCGTGACTGGGCTCGGGTGAGAGAAGACGTATGTGGTGTCATCTGCAAAAAGTGTGGGTTTGAGTAATTGCGAAGCATTTGGTAGGTCATTTATGTATAGGAGAAAGAGAAGAGGGCCAAGGACACTTCCCTGTGGGACACCAACTGTAATTGGTTGTGCGGAAGAGCTTGCCCCATTTGCGTACACATATTGGCTTCTGTTGCTGAGGTAAGACTTGAAGTAGTTGAGGGAGTGCCCTCTAATACCATAGTGTGACAATTTTACGTGGAGCAAGTCATGGTCAATGAAGATCCCCAGTGGGACTTCTTTTTTCTCTATTGCAGTGTATATATGTTCAAGCATGTGTATAATAGCATCATTAGTATTTTTATTGGGCCTGAATCCAAATTGGCAGGGGTTGAGAATGTTATGGGAGATGAGGTAGGAGTAGATTCGTTTATGAATTAATTTTTCGAAGATTTTTGAGAGAGGGTGTAAATTGGATATTGGCCTATAGTTATTCAACTCTGGTCTCCTCCTTTATGGATCGGGGTGACCCTTGCTATTTTGAGAACTGTAGGGAAGGTGGAGGATTCAATGGATTTGTTAAAGAGTGTTGCAATGATTGGTGATAGTACTTGTGACGCTTTTTTGTATATAAAGGGTGGTAAGGTATTTAAATCTCCTGCCTTGTTTTTCAGTGCGTTGATAATAAGGGAGACTTCATATGGGTTAGTCGGAGCTAGGAACAGTGTGTTCGGGTAGTTGCCAGTGAGGTAGTCATTTGGTGGGGTATCTGAGCTTGGGATATTATTGGCAAGGTTTTGACCTATAGTGGAGAAGAAATCATTGAGTCTGTTTGCTGTTTCTGTTGGTGGGAGTTGGGGTTCATCTGATTTTGCTAATTTTATTTCGCTATGTCGTGATATCTTTTTTGTTCCCAGAATTTCTGATAGGGCCTTCCAGGTCTTTTTTATATCACCTCGTAAGTTGGATAATCTGTTCTCATAATACAATTTTTTTTGCCCTTCTTATCAGGCTGGTTAGGATTGACGAGTAACGTGTTGTTTGGTCTCTGGTTATGTGACCCATTCTGTACTGTTTTTCATATCGGTGTTTTGTATTTATGGATTTGAGAATGCTGGGTGTTAGCCAGGGACTGTTCAGTCTCTTAGCTGTCATCTGTTTAGTTTTTTTAGGGCAGTGCTTGTTATAAAGGTATTGGGTCTTTTTTAGAAAATTATTAAAACATTCGTCAATATCTGTATAGATTTCTAGCTCAGTGTGCCAGTCAATGTTTGTTACTGCTGTTGTGAAGTTATTAATGGCTGCCTCATTGTGAAGTCTGAAGGTGACTTTAGTAGTGTCTTGGGGTATTTTACCAAGAGTTGTTATGAGGAAAGTAGGGTAGTGGTCTGTGGTATTATCTGTAATTATGCCTGATTTTAAAGGGGATATGGTGTTGGTCCAGATGTGGTCAAGT